>NC_135211.1:49196324-49318824 GCF_052324685.1 Brachyhypopomus gauderio | reverse complement strand
AGGTGAGGGGGAGTTAGGTGAGGTGGAGTTAGGTGAGGGGGAGTTAGGTGAGGGGGAGTTAGGTGAGGGGGAGTTAGGTGAGGGGGAGTGAGGTGAGGTGGAGTGAGGTGAGGTGGAGTTAGGTGAGGTGGAGTTAGGTGAGGTGGAGTTAGGTGAGGGGGAGTGAGGTGAGGGGGAGTTAGGTGAGGGGGAGGTAGGTGAGGGGGAGTTAGGTGAGGGGGAGTTAGGTGAGGGGGAGTTAGGTGAGGGGGAGTTAGGTGAGGGGGAGTTAGGTGAGGGGGAGTGAGGTGAGGGGGAGTTAGGTGAGGGGGAGTTAGGTGAGGGGGAGTTAGGTGAGGGGGAGTTAGGTGAGGGGGAGTTAGGTGAGGGGGAGTTAGGTGAGGGGGAGTTAGGTGAGGGGGAGTTAGGTGAGGGGGAGTTAGGTGAGGGGGAGTGAGGTGAGGGGGAGTGAGGTGAGGTGGAGTGAGGTGAGGTGGAGTTAGGTGAGGTGGAGTGAGGTGAGGTGGAGTGAGGTGAGGTGGAGTGAGGTGAGGTGGAGTTAGGTGAGGGGGAGTTAGGTGAGGGGGAGTTAGGTGAGGGGGAGTTAGGTGAGGGGGAGTTAGGTGAGGTGGAGTTAGGTGAGGTGGAGTTAGGTGAGGGGGAGTTAGGTGAGGGGGAGTTAGGTGAGGGGGAGTTAGGTGAGGTGGAGTTAGGTGAGGGGGAGTTAGGTGAGGTGGAGTTAGGTGAGGTGGAGTTAGGTGAGGTGGAGTTAGGTGAGGTGGAGTGAGGTGAGGGGGAGTGAGGTGAGGTGGAGTTAGGTGAGGGGGAGTTAGGTGAGGGGGAGTTAGGTGAGGTGGAGTTAGGTGAGGGGGAGTGAGGTGAGGGGGAGTTAGGTGAGGGGGAGTTAGGTGAGGGGGAGTTAGGTGAGGTGGAGTTAGGTGAGGGGGAGTTAGGTGAGGGGGAGTTAGGTGAGGTGGAGTTAGGTGAGGTGGAGTTAGGTGAGGTGGAGTTAGGTGAGGTGGAGTTAGGTGAGGGGGAGTTAGGTGAGGGGGAGTTAGGTGAGGGGGAGTTAGGTGAGGGGGAGTTAGGTGAGGGGGAGTTAGGTGAGGGGGAGTTAGGTGAGGGGGAGTGAGGTGAGGTGGAGTTAGGTGAGGGGGAGTTAGGTGAGGGGGAGTTAGGTGAGGGGGAGTTAGGTGAGGGGGAGTTAGGTGAGGGGGAGTGAGGTGAGGGGGAGTTAGGTGAGGGGGAGTTAGGTGAGGGGGAGTTAGGTGAGGGGGAGTTAGGTGAGGTGGAGTTAGGTGAGGGGGAGTTAGGTGAGGGGGAGTTAGGTGAGGTGGAGTTAGGTGAGGGGGAGTTAGGTGAGGTGGAGTTAGGTGAGGTGGAGTGTGATGGATGAACTCACCGGTCTGCTCAGATGATGTGAGAATCGACTGAACCAGGAGAAAGACCCTCTTCTGTACTTTAGCAGGGCAGTGCAGGGAAGCCACGCCCAGAGTGTACAGATACTTCACCTGAGAGACAGAAGGGGGGGGGGGGGGGGGTTGAGAAGGAGGGAGAAAGAGCGTCACTAACATTGTGTGAGAGCTAAAATCTTCCCTCAGTGGTACAACAGTGGTGAGGCTGGGAAAGACTCACTCTCTCTCTAACACACACACAAACTTTCTCTCTCTCTATCTCTCTCACACACACACACACACACACACACACACAGCTTTTTTACCAGCTGCTCCTCGTTCAGGTTCTCTGTCCCCTTCTCGTTTAAGAGCACGCCAGACAGGTAGTCCTCACACACCGAGACCAGCTCCCCACAGAACTCATTCAGGAAGCTCTTTAACACACACACACACACACAAGTCAGAACAAAGAAGGAGACGTTTTTCAGAACGTTTTTCAAGTTGTGTCGCTGGTGTTTTCAGCTGGTAACAGACTGTGGCGCTACCATGGTGTCCTTGACGTTCTCCGACTGGCCGAGACTGAAGAGGGCGTCGACGCTAGAGCTGATCACCTCCAGAGGCAGAGAGAAGCGCTTCAGCCAGCCCATCACATCAGCTACACACACACACACACACACACACACACACACACACACACACACACTTACTTTACTTATGAACACTGCTCTCATAAAAGCTAACAGGTACACACACAAAATAATTTGGTTATTTTTTATAGATTAAACAGTGCTCTCTTAAGACACATGTGCATGCCACACACGCGCGCACACAAAACTCAACTTACTGACAAGCCTTCTCTTGGTATCGTCATTGAGACTGGCTGCGATGTGACCAATAACAGTGAGGATATGGCAGGTCGTTGCTACGTCGACAACTGGTGAACTGCAAAACATTTAACGATAGTTCTTTCATCTGTATCTTCACGTACACCTTGCAGCCCATGGCAGTCTGGAGAGCACCCACCTGACAGCACTGTCCCAGGCCTCCAGGATAGTGCCGTAGTTTAGTTTGGAGGCGGAGCCTGCCACCTTGGCCAGCACGAGCCACGCCCCAGGGGCGCGGTCACTCTTCGTGTGCCAGATCAGACTGTTCACGAAGGCAGAGGTGAACTTCTGCTGCCTCGCCCACACGCTGAAGGCCTTACCGAAATAACGCCTGGGGGGGTTGGGGGGTTAGAGAGAGAAGTTGGGGGGAGGAGGGAGTGTGTTTTAATTAGGGTGTAGATTCACAATCAGCCATATGAGGAAATTAATAAAGATTTAAACATCCAAAACTGACTTCATACTTCAGCAGCTTGACACACACGCAGTTATACCCATACACGCACACACAGTGTGTGATCAGTACTGACTGGACCTTATCTGGGTTGTGACGCAATCTCAGTACATTATTTGGACCAATCTCAGTAATTATTGTGTGTGTGTGTGTGAGACACACCTGAGGTCCTGACACTTGTCACACATCAGTCCGAGCAAGTCCCAGGCCAGTCTCTGGAAGGTATCGTCTTGGCGATAGTTGCCGTGGCTCTTGATGTGCTTGAGGATGACATGATCTAGGCATTCGAGCGCCTTCTCCTGCACAGAGCTCTCAGAGTCGATCACCGTGGGAACCACGCCCCGTAGCCACGCCTCCTGCACCTCAGCGCTGTCTGACAGAGCCTGTACACCCAAAAACACGAAGAAGATGGACTATGAAAATTTCAGGAACAGGCTTTGTTTCTGCACCACTGCAAAGAGGACAGCTTGCTCCAAGACGCTCAGTACTGGACAGGCAGTGTGAAGGATGCTATCGTATGGCGGCTAGAGGGGCGTGGCCTCACCGTCAACAGGTCCATGAGGGACTGCAGGGCTTTCTTCTTCACGGACACGGCCGGGTCTCTGCAGCGCTCAGACAGGACGGCCAGGTTCTCCGGACTGCACGGGATCACGCCATGCTTCAGCAAACTCATGATGGTCTACACACACACACACACACACACACACACACACACACACACACACACACACACACATCACTCTTCAATAACATGCACATGTGGTCAGTAACAACATCACATACACTTCACTTGTGAGTGACTGACAACACACCTCTAGCGCACATTTCCTGACGTTGGTCTTAGGGTCGCTGACTCGTTGTTTGAACAGAGCCACTGTTTCCTGATCTAAGCAAGAGAAAAGTGAATCCATTAAACCGACACAACACACAGGCAGAAAGACTACAGGCCAGCACATGTGAAGCTGTGGGCGGGGCCTGGGCATGTGGGCGGGGCCTCGTGGCATGTCACTGACCATCGGCGCTTGTGGTATCAGGTCCGAGGCTGCGGTGGGTGGCAGCCAGGCTCTTGTGTTTGCTCAGCTCGATGGTGCGAAAGGTCAGCGCCGTCCTCTGGATCGTCTCCGTCCTCTTCAGTGTCTCTGAGCGTAGAAACACTTCAGTTTAACGAAGAGTACTCAGGAAAAAAGAAAACGCAATCCAGCAGCGTGTCTAAGCAAAGGGTTTAAAAATTTAAATCAGACTAATCAGAGAGGGTTTAAGGATTTAATCAGAGATTACGCTTACGCTCTGAGCGGCCTGTCTCCATCATGCTCGGTGCACCTACAGAGAGAACGAACACGCGCGCACGCACGCACGCACGCACGCACGCACGCACACACACACACACACACACACACACACACACACACACACACACACACACACACACACACACACACACACACACACACACACACACACACACACACACACACACACACACACACACACACACACACACACACACACACACACACACACACACACACACACACACAACAATTGTAGGCAGGGACTGGGACAGGAAACGTGTGAGAGTAATCATCAGTCATGAAAAATGCTACCGTGAAACTAAACAGATGCAAAGATTTATATAAAACTACTGATGGTAGTAGTACTATCAAAATCACATAAAGGTTTATATAAAACTACTGATAGTGGTAGTACTATCAAAATCACATAAAGGTTTATATAAAACTACTGATAGTAGTAGTACTATCAAAATCACATAAAGGTTTATATAAAACTACTGATAGTGGTAGTACTATCAAAATCACAAAGGTTTATATAAAACTACTGATAGTGGTAGTACTATCATAATCACAAAGGTTTATATAAAACTACTGATAGTGGTAGTACTATCATAATCACATAAAGGTTTATATAAAACTACTGATAGTAGTAGTACTATCATAATCACATAAAGGTTTATATAAAACTACCGATAGTGGTAGTACTATCATAATCACATAAAGGTTTATATAAAACTACCGATAGTGGTAGTACTATCAAAATCACATGAAGGTTTATATAAAACTACCGATAGTGGTAGTACTATCAAAATCACATAAAGGTTTATATAAAACTACTGATAGTAGTAGTACTATCAAAATCACATAAAGGTTTATATAAAACTACTGATAGTGGTAGTACTATCAAAATCACAAAGGTTTATATAAAACTACTGATAGTGGTAGTACTATCATAATCACAAAGGTTTATATAAAACTACTGATAGTGGTAGTACTATCATAATCACATAAAGGTTTATATAAAACTACTGATAGTAGTAGTACTATCATAATCACATAAAGGTTTATATAAAACTACCGATAGTGGTAGTACTATCATAATCACATAAAGGTTTATATAAAACTACCGATAGTGGTAGTACTATCAAAATCACATGAAGGTTTATATAAAACTACCGATAGTGGTAGTACTATCAAAATCACATAAAGGTTTATATAAAACTACCGATAGTGGTAGTACTATCAAAATCACAAAGGTTTATATAAAACTACCGATAGTGGTAGTACTATCAAAATCACAAAGGTTTATATAAAACTACCGATAGTGGTAGTACTATCAAAATCACATAAAGGTTTATATAAAACTACCGATAGTGGTAGTACTATCAAAATCACATAAAGGTTTATATAAAACTACCGATAGTAGTAGTACTATCAAAATCACATAAAGGTTTATATAAAACTACTGATAGTGGTAGTACTATCAAAATCACAAAGGTTTATATAAAACTACTGATAGTGGTAGTATTATCATAATCACATAAAGGTTTATATAAAACTACTGATAGTAGTAGTACTATCATAATCACATAAAGGTTTATATAAAACTACCGATAGTGGTAGTACTATCATAATCACATAAAGGTTTATATAAAACTACTGATAGTGGTAGTACTATCAAAATCACATAAAGGTTTATATAAAACTACTGATAGTAGTAGTACTATCAAAATCACATAAAGGTTTATATAAAACTACTGATAGTGGTAGTACTATCAAAATCACAAAGGTTTATATAAAACTACTGATAGTGGTAGTACTATCATAATCACAAAGGTTTATATAAAACTACTGATAGTGGTAGTACTATCATAATCACATAAAGGTTTATATAAAACTACTGATAGTAGTAGTACTATCATAATCACATAAAGGTTTATATAAAACTACCGATAGTGGTAGTACTATCATAATCACATAAAGGTTTATATAAAACTACCGATAGTGGTAGTACTATCAAAATCACATGAAGGTTTATATAAAACTACCGATAGTGGTAGTACTATCAAAATCACATAAAGGTTTATATAAAACTACCGATAGTGGTAGTACTATCAAAATCACAAAGGTTTATATAAAACTACTGATAGTGGTAGTACTATCAAAATCACAAAGGTTTATATAAAACTACCGATAGTGGTAGTACTATCAAAATCACATAAAGGTTTATATAAAACTACCGATAGTGGTAGTACTATCAAAATCACATAAAGGTTTATATAAAACTACCGATAGTAGTAGTACTATCAAAATCACATAAAGGTTTATATAAAACTACTGATAGTGGTAGTACTATCAAAATCACAAAGGTTTATATAAAACTACTGATAGTGGTAGTATTATCATAATCACATAAAGGTTTATATAAAACTACTGATAGTAGTAGTACTATCATAATCACATAAAGGTTTATATAAAACTACCGATAGTGGTAGTACTATCATAATCACATAAAGGTTTATATAAAACTACCGATAGTGGTAGTACTATCAAAATCACATAAAGGTTTATACAAAACTACCGATAGTAGTAGTACTATCAAAATCACATAAAGGTTTGTATAAAACTATTGATAGTAGTAGTACTATCAAAATCACATAAAGGTTTATATAAAACTACTGATAGTGGTAGTACTATCATAACCACATAAAGGTTTATATAAAACTACTGATAGTGGTAGTACTATCAAAACCACATAAAAGCTTATATAAAACTACCGATAGTAGTAGTACTATCAAAATCACAAAGGTTTATATAAAACTACCGATAGTGGTAGTACTATCAAAATCACATAAAGGTTTATATAAAACTACCGATAGTGGTAGTACTATCAAAATCACAAAGGTTTATATAAAACTACAGATAGTGGTAGTACTATCAAAATCACATAAAGGTTTATATAAAACTACTGATAGTAGTAGTACTATCAAAATCACAAAGGTTTATATAAAACTACCGATAGTAGTAGTACTATCAAAATCACATAAAGGTTTATATAAAACTACTGATAGTGGTAGTACTATCAAAATCACATAAAGGTTTATATAAAACTACTGATAGTAGTAGTACTATCAAAATCACATAAAGGTTTATATAAAACTACTGATAGTGGAAGTACTATCAAAATCACATAAAGGTTTATATAAAACTACTGATAGTAGTAGTACTATCAAAATCACATAAAGGTTTATATAAAACTACTGATAGTAGTAGTACTATCAAAATCACATGAGTAAAAGTGCAGTAATCAGTAGTATCGATGGTGGTAACAGACAGGTGGAGTAACGTACTGGTGGAGGAGGAAGAGAACAGCTCGTGGATGCACTTGCTGGCGTTGGAGGCGGGCAGCTCCAGGCACTGGGCGAGGCAGTGCAGGGCGTGGCCCCTGACGGTGGGCGAGAGGTCGGAGTGCCGCCCATACACCAGGTGGTGAACCAGGAAGCGGTGCGACAGGTAGGGGGCGAGCTCGGGCTCCAGGGCCACGCCCACCTCCCGCTCCTCCTGACCCAGCAGCACCAGCGCAGCGTCCAGCGCAAACATGCGGAACGCCACCTGCGGCCAACGAAGAGCAAAGAGGCGAGTGAGGGGGCGGAGCAGAGGAGCGTCTGGGGAGAGCCGGCCGAAGCCACTCCCCCTGGGGGTGCAGGGGGCGGGGCACTCACCCTGGGGCTGTGGGAGTAGCTGTGCAGCCACTTCACAAAGGTGGCGTAGTCGTGACACGGCATCTTAGACGCCAGCTTCCCAACGGCCTGTGCTCCACTAGCACGATACTCCGCCTTCTCCACAATCTATAACACACACACACACACACACACACACACACACACTCTTTGAACTAACAAATACATTCTTTCCATTGTGAGAGATGCGGAACCTTTTATAATGAACAGGCCATCAAACGACCCTGTGCTGCTACGGCTAAGCTAATCCACTGCTAACGCTGCAGCGTACCTGGTGGCAGATGTGCTGTAGAAGGATCCGGAGCAGAGGCAGCGCGGCCTCTGGCTGTTCATCTACAAGATGACTACAGAACACACACGCAGAAGAGAGCACATTTACCACTGCTATTACACACACACACACACACACACACACACACACACACACACACATTTACCACTGGTATTACACACACACATTTACCACTGGTATTACACACACACACCCCCAGAACACACACACACACACACACGATATAGTGCTCCAAGCTACATCTTCCCTTATGAACTGCTATGTGAATAAGAGCCTGGGCCTTTGTAGACGACACAGTCCATGCACGTGTGTGTGTGTGTGTATATGTGTGTGTGTGCCGACCTGATGAAGAGCACGGCCTGGTCCCGCGCGCTGTACGCGGCCTGTGTGCAGGGCAGGAGACACGGCTTGGCCCTCTCCTCCTTCCTCATCAGCAGGACGACGTAGAGGAGACGCTGGAAGACGCGGCGGCGACACTGTAAGGTGGCGAGGGCAGAGGAGGGCCGTGGGACAGGAACGCACATCACATCACAAGCAGGACCACGCTGGAGCAACGCACCTGCTCTACAGATCATGTGATCTACAGATCATATCCATGGACAGAGTGCTGCAATGATTATTTAGAGATCTAGAAAGCTAGAGAGAGCCAGGTGGCTATTACGGCTAACACAGAAGTAAGGCCACTGAGGTCCAATTAGCATGACTGTTTAGCCTAAGGCTAATGGACTCTAGTTTAGAGTTTTGACAGGTGCACTTATCCTCAGTGACTTTCATATTTAGCAGTAAGAACGTATCTGTCCTCCCAGAGAACTAAACCCATGACCTTGGTGTATAACACCTCGCTCTACCAGGTACCCACCACTGTTCTAAAAAGCGTTCGCAAAGGAAATCTAAATGTAAGCAAACCTGACACAGAGCAGAGCACATCATACTCACCTCGTTTCCTTCACTGTGATTGGAGGAGCAGAGGAGCCAAAGGCCACGATAGGCTAGCTCAGGCAGGCTCTCTAATTGGTCGACATCTCTGACAACAAAAAAAGCACAACATTTTATATATAATAACATAACATTTATGGTTGTGGCGAACGAAAGTTGCGTGTGCGAGTGTCAATTGCTAAGCGGGAAGACCGCTAGCAACCGCGGACAATCTATAATAGTAGCAAAAACATAAACGATGCAGCGCTTTGGTGTGTGGCACTATAGTGAGCTATTTTTAAAACAAGCCCGCGGGCGACTCATGACGTGGGTGACCCCTGGTTTATTCAATATTGACGGCAGCCTAACTTTTTGATTGACAGCTAATTGAGCAATAGAACACGAGAGGGAGTGTGTTATCGTGAATATATGTACATGCCGTTACTTGACAACGCGTCCGCGGAGTGATACAGAGAACGAGAATACCGTGCTGTTATCACACATATCTGCAGGGTTAGAACACTTCTCAACCAGTCGGATTGTGAACTAACTGTTGTATAATTGGCGAATAATCATTTAGTGTTAGAAGGGGAGGGACAACTGTGAATTTGGATTGGACATAAATTTAAGTAGATTTCTCGATGGGACCAATTAGGTTTACAAATTTATATGTAATTTATTGGCCCTTTGGCAAGCTACTCGGAAAGGGGTGGCGAGCTACTGGTAGCTCACGAGCGACGTGTTGGAGACCCCTGACTTAGAGTTATTGTGTTGTTTAAGTGCTCCCTTTATTTTTTTTAGCAGTGTGTATATATATATATATATATATATATATATATATATATATATATATATATATATATAATTAATTTTATTAAATTACATTTATATAAAGTAAGCAAATATATTATAAAGTAAGCAAATGTGTAAGCATGCAAGCAGAGACACACGTACCGTTTCTCAGCAAAGGAAAGCTCCCCAACAACAGGTTCAAAGTTGGTGAGTTCTGTGAATATCTGTAATAAAGTTGGGAAGGACTTAAAAACATTAAAAATGAGATCAGACCACATGGAGCAAAAGACAGTTACACTGTTAGCAGGAGGACAGGGGAGACCTACAGATAAACTGAACACACAAAGATAGCAACAATGTGGAAAATAAATAAAAGCATAATGCAGGTCATTTGAACTGAAATATCTGCATTATGTCTAATACTCCCAACATCAGAGCTAATCAAACAAACTGGCAACCGATATATAGAACAGCATGCACTCTTTGTTAGCAGTAATGCTAGCTAAAACACACCTCTCCAGCTGTGAGCCGGTGTTACACATACTTGCATACAGTTCACAGTCATACAGTCATAGTTCTGCTAATGACACCATCACCATGACTGACATCACCACCATCTCCTGGAGGAACACTGACCCGAATGCAGCTGTCGGCGCTCTGCGGTTTGTCCTTCAACGAGAACCTTTCCAACAGCCGGAGGAGCGTCCGGACCAGGCCGACTACGTCCTCCCTCAACCTTAGCAGGTCCTGGGCCGAGAAGCAGACCTCTTCCTCGTCTTCCTCATCGTCATCCTCCTCATCATCAACCTCCATCTGGAAGGAGCAGGGCACAGCAAGAGTCAGCGTGACTGGCCATTATAACGCCTCATTCTGTCTATGGCTAAAGCTCCGCACATCAACAAGAGGTCGACGCCTCGCAACAAGTCCCAAAATTAACCAACATTCCTGCCCTGGACTACCACAACCATACAGGAAAAAGAATCTCTGTTCAAACATTACAAACGCCACAGTTAGCTTCCGTAGGACAAGACCAAAAAATTAATTTTAGCGTAATTAGCTTCAGAGTATATCTAGTGCTGGAGTTTTAGAGAAATTACACAGAAAATTGGCAAACACGAGAAGCTCCACTCCAGACCTCTTCTGAGGCTTTCTTTGGAGGTTTGGACCGTTTTCCACTCCTGGGGTCACCCTGAGAGCTCTTCAGAGAATCCTTCTTGCGTTTCTTCCCAGAGCTCTGAGGCCAGCATTTCAACACAATTTCCAGGCATGTGTCAAACAGGATCTGATGGAAGACTTTATTGGCAACGCTGCCTGAAAAATATAAAATCATACAAAATGGTTGATGCTGCCTGACAATTTTATTCAACTAAATAATTATAAATACAAAGGCAGTATGCATTTTGAGATGTCTTGCGACAATGTTACAACTGTGCTATGAACCCAGGGTCAGGTTGGGAGTGAATGTAGGATAAACTGATCTCAGGTCAGCACCAAGGTGGCTCACCTGGGATTTTGAGAAGCAGCAGGTACAGGGCAGCGGCCTGCAGGCTGTACCGTCTCTGCTCAACACTGGGGCATCTGGCTTTTCCACCGTGGATGAAGCTGGCGAGCACCGCCACCAGCGTCTTCACGGAAATCCCGTTCTCCACAAACACCTTCCAGACGCTCTGCAGCATGAAAGACAAAACGGGGAAACAGAAGGTAAAACACAGGCAATTAATGACACGTTATATTATTATACGATAAAACGAGTGAGAACTGTTATGGAAACATTTGAAAGACAACAAGTAAAGCAGGACTGTAGGGAGGAGACATGTCTTATAAACATGTTCCCTCACAGACCTTTCACTATCTAGATATCACTACGTTACCTGAGCGTTGTCCTCGTCACTGGAAAACGGGAGCAACTGTTTGTAAACCTTCTTTAAAACCCCCGAGTCCACTTTGATGTCCTCCTCGATGGCAGAATCCAGAGGCTCAATGTCCGCAAACTCGGAATCCCACACCGTGTCCACCCAAACTGCATCAGGAGACACAGAAAAGAAAGAAAACGATGATGGTTTAGGTTCGGTCAATCTTCTACCTCTCTAGTAAAATCAAATCAAGCAAACTTCATGCACCACACACACGTGTATGTATATGTATATGTACACATATATCCTGTCATCTGCGTTCTCGGCGTAAATAAATCGTTTATATTTGTCAAAGCTGGATGTCTCCTAGTTCACTGGTAAAGCTGCAGTATCCAGTGAGTCGTGCATGCATCTTCCTGTAAATGGGCTGTAATAGTTCAGTGGTCAAACATCTCAGCCACCCCAACAACCTCCATCACCGCCCGGTTCCCTCTAACAGCCCCGCGCTGTAACGTTTGTTCAGCTGCTCAGAGATTCTCCTTAAACGAACGTAAATCGGTGTGCGGTGTAAATCTGCGGTGTGCCGTGTGTGTGTGAAACACTCGTGTTTTAAACTGCCGTGAGTGAATCTACCTGCAGACGCCGCGTTTAACTTCAGCAGCTGAAGCGCGCGCAGCAGCTCCATCTTCACATCGAACTCGCGCGCCAACGTCCGGATGACGTTTTCCCGGCATGCATTTCGGCCCGCCAATATCAAAACACCAACAAACCACGGAGACGTTTGTGAAATTAAAACGTTTAAAACACTTGGGAATAAAAATAAAACATGACACCACACAGGTATGTATGACACCGTGGAAAGAGACGTCAGAGTTCACTTCTCTAGTTAACATTTGGGTTTGACGATTAACACGAGTGAGTTTAATTAGCTACCTAGCCTTAGCTAGTTATTCACCTTAATTCACCAGCTAAAGTAAACAAACAAACAAACATTCACCATCTCGCATTTCCGGGAGGAGTTTATGTAAACAGTAAATACAGCGCTAGTAATGTTGACACGTCTATGATTAAGTTGAATATACAATCAACAACCTGCAGCCAACAAGCCAGCAAGATGACCTGTGTACTATATATATCTGTATACTATATACTGTATACTATATATACTATATACTGTATATATATATATATATATATATATATATATATATATATATATATATATATATATATATATATATACTATATACTGTATACTATATATACTATATACTGTATACTATATATTCTGTATATATATACTGTCAGCTAACCAGCCAACCAGTTACAGCTGTTATGGATGAACTAACCAGCTTAACAAACCCTCATAACTGGAACAGATGTAGTTAAATTAACACATTATTTGTTTTTGACCAGGTGAGCTCTACGAAGATCAATATTTAACGATATAGGGAAGATGACGAGTGTAAAGTGGCAGAACCGACTGAAGGCGCTGGAGCAGAGGGCTCTGTCCTTCCGAGACACTCCCATTTGCAACGCGTATAAGCCTCGTCTCTCTCGGCCGTGGCAGCCCTCTTCCGTCTGGAGGATCTTCCCACGGCAGAGTGCTGCCATCATCGCTAGTCAACATTGCAAACAGGTAATAAAGGCAACGAACGGACTCAATGCGAAGTGTTAGAACAATATGGGAAGATTGCAAGCATCGTATGATAAATGGCTTCTTCTGTCTCTTCCAGGATGTACATGTATTTGCCCTGGAGAAAGAAAGCACAGATGCAGGGCAAAGGGTTTATCTCATGACCAGCTACAGTGAGCTCTGGCATTACTACAGGTACCTACACTCATGCTCACATGCACCACAATCCAAACATCAAAGCTGGGTGTCTAACAGACTGGTCATTCATAAATTCAGCATACCTGTGCTCATGACATGTGGTGTGAAATTAATAATCCAATTGTTTAAGCAAGATATCAGCGATGTTCGAGAACATTGACTTACCTCAGGCCCTGATAGTGTGTCCTTGAAAACAAGTGGCTGGTTATCTAACTCGTGTCTGTGTCTATGTGTGTGTGTGTGTGTGTGTGTGTGTGTGTGTGTGTGTGTGTGTGTGTGTGTGTGTGTGCACGCACACATTCCTCAAGTTCTCACAGACAGTCACTGATGCACTGTTACGAGGTGATCCCCGAGGGTGCAGTTTGTAAATTGTACTTTGACCTGGAGTTTCACAAAGCTTCTAATACACACCTTGATGGTAAAAAGATGGTGGCATTACTAATTCAGGTAAAACCACACACACACACACACACACAAAGATTTACACACAAATGCATACATGCACACTTTTAGCAGGTAAACACTACCAATGTTTCTCCAGTCTGAGAGGTACATTAATGATGGCTGTCATTGGAAGAGACAGAGATATGTTATTGTATGATTTGATATAATGTCATAATATAATGATGATGATAATAATAATAATAATAATATAGATATACTATTCTCGTTAAGGATGTTAACTGATTATTTTACGTTTCTTTCTCTCCACATTTGTATTGTTGTTAGATTTAAGCCACAGGTTTTTTTTCAGATGCTCCCACATCCTTGTCGAAAATCACATTTGAAGAAGTTTAGCAATTAACGTTTTCCACCCTATTGTTCTGTGTCCTTAAATACACATTTACATGGGAGGCATTAACAGAGCATTTCCAGACTGTACAGTTTCTTTCACCTATGTTAGCCGAGTCTGACTGGAGACCCATTCCGTTTTGTGTTCGACCCTCTTCAATGACAGTATGTTTGTGAGAAGCTGGCGGAGACGTATGACCTGCAGTGCTCTGCAGAACATGTGCTGAACCTGGACTCCAGCACCGCTGAGAAGTTCAGCCGCCATCTCATCTTCCTGCTGCCCAACTCGACCTTCAGAGACAACAGACACGTGGGTGAGTCGGAATGTCCGGCACTCGCGGACTGATACAGAATCTAAACATTTTCAATTCCACTGCCAGTTTATTATTATTATTATTATTGTTATAATTATCATTATTACCATAATTAATGGGCTCTTTGCCTTAGTAAAATATCTTTAAGTCACCATTTTGAGCAGAAGAAAACATCTGTAAGCACAGTAGGCCTCAACATTAGGACCAGTGCTGCTTTCCTTGACTTGGAATAAACCTAGACCAAAGGAATTTTACTTTTGTCTGGTTTAGACTTCATTCGGATTTGGTAAACTAGTCTTAAGTATAATAATGCAATGATATGACAATTGCATGATAGTTATGTTAATGTTTATTAACATTTCTGTTCTAACATGTTGTCTATTGCTTTCCATAAATATTACTGAATGAATATGTGAATGACCGGACTGATATCATATGCTCATAATGTCTGGTGCTGTAATTTTGCTGTCATCACATTATAGGCAGGTTTATCCATGACATACTTAAGCCTGCTCTGAACAGTCTACAGAAATGGTGAGGCAATTTTAGGTTTAATTTGACTAACCTACTGTACTTGCTGTTTATTCATTTATTTCTCTTTTTTCATGAAATGGCTTAATTTTCTCTACTTATTATCATATGATTCGTATTGTGTCTGACTTTATGATGACAGAACGTTCATGCTTGCCTGCTGCGTCTTAGGTCTTCTGTACTCATTCATATAGACCCAGTCCTGCTGTCTGTTTGTCCTGGGAATATATAATAATTTCAACATAAATGAGCAGTTCCATTATTATTTTGGTATATTAACATATTCTGTTTATATTCTGCCAATGTTACAATCATGTTTTGACTCTCAGATTCTCTTGGTGTTCAAACCAACAACACTTTGTGTACAGCACAGAAGCTCCTGAGACGACACCAAGCCCTTCAGAAGATGATGGTGACCAGAGTGAGGAGCCTCAGGCAAAGAGACAAAAGGATGAAGAGGACGACCTGAGCTTCCTGATCGTGAAGACCAAAGATGGCAAGAAGCAGCTGTTTGTGGATCTAGGTAAGTTTTAGGGCTGCTGTAAGAACATACGTTATTGCAAAGTGTTTCTGACGTGATGTAAATGTAAATGTGATGCCGCCTGCTGCCTTCTGCCGCAGGAGTCTACACCAAAAACCGCAACTTCCGTCTCTACAAGTCCTCCAAGCTGGGGAAGAACGCCGCCTTCACTGTGGCTGAGGATAACACATTTGTCCCGAAGCCCGACAAGCATGCTACAGAAGAGGAGCGAATATTCCTGGCTTCCTTAATTACCAACGTCAGGTAATGTGATTTAAAGCAAGTACAGTTGTTATCTTCGTGTGTGTGGGTGTATGTGGATCGTTCCATGTCAAATCAACCAAAATTTAGATTGACCATCTCAGAATCCCTTCACACTTTCCCCATTTGTAGGCAGATATGTTTCATGGAAAAATCCAAAGTATTTCTGTTCCATGTTCAATATTTCAAGAGTTACAGCCGTTTTTGTAACCCCCCTCTCAGACGCATCTTTTGCGAAAGTGGCTAAATAGCAATATTTGAATGTGAATATCTCTAAAACTATTACAGCTAGAAGGCTGAAATTTATCTCAAACCAATGTATAGTGGTTGTATTCACCACTGAAAATATCATGGAAAAATAACATTCAAAAAAGAAAAGCAAAACAAAATTTATGTTTTGCTAAAATGCAGTATTTACACAAAAAAAAATCATTTACACAAATTTACACAACTTCTTGGTTGATTTGACATGGAATGACCCAACAAATATAAAACCTGACGCTGAGTTAGCAGATGTTCAAGTACTTTATAGTCAACTGTCGCCATCTGGTGGAGCAATCATAGTTTTTCAGCTTCTCTTTTTTGAATGTTATTTTTCCATGATATTGGTGATTTCAAAAAAGGCCATTCCTACCATATAATCAGCACATATCAAAGTATATAACAGAACAAAAAAATGAAAAAATAAATATAGATATTTTGGGAATCAGTGTCCAAACAATGGTACCGTACGTGTGAAATCGGATATTTCACAGCAAATTGTGCAAAAACTGGACCACATACAGGCAACTTAATTATTACTTCAACATTGCCACGGGAAGTACTTTGAAAGATAAAACATAGATCAGCCTTCTTCTACTCCATCCATGAGATAATGACAGGTGAAAATGACTCTTAGTTGATTTTTTTTCCAAATTTGGGATTTTTTTCTATTGACACAACACAACTTACAGCACCAGAAAGTACATAAAGTATACAAGTTACTAAACATACCAAAAAAATTCAGCCTTCTAGCTGTAATAGTTTTAGAGATATTCACATTCAAATATTGCTATTTAGCCACTTTCGCAAAAGATGCGTCTTTACAAAAACGGCTGTAACTCTTGAAATATTGAACATGGAACAGAAATACTTTGGATTTTCCCATGAAACATATCTGCCTACTAAATGGGGAAAGTTTGAAGGGATTCTGAGATGGTCAATCTAAATTTTGGTTGATTTGACATGGAATGACCCGTGTGTGTGTGTAAGTGTATCTCTGCTAGCTATTATTACCACATAAGGACATTCATGTAAAAAGTAAACAGGACAAGGTAGTTACTCGAGTATAAGGGCTTCACTGATTTTATTAGGAAACTGCTAAAATGGAATGACATGTAACTGTGCTGTCTCTAAAAAGTGTCCTTGTCATTTGTTGTTCTATATAAATGGTCTGATTTCTTCACAGTTTCACAGGCCAGAGGATTCTGGAGTGTGACGCTCCAGAGAGGAGTTCAGCTGAGCGACAGTGTTCAGTCCAGCAAAGAGTCCAACAAGGTTCAGGTACTTAGAATCCTGACCTATGACCAATGTTCCTTATATCAAGGTTAACCGGACTACAACTCCTATTGCAGCAAGCATAACCCAACATGTTTGCACTAAAACCTTTTCTCTGTATTTCAACTGCAATCCCAGTGGTGTAGACACTATGATGGTGTCCACACAAGAGATTTGGTTTTCATTCTCTGTGTTTGAAGTATTTGATATTGTGCCATGCTCTGTTGGTCAAATCAAGGTCCAAATATAGCCATATTCTCTGTGTTTACTAATACTACTACACCTGTAGTAGTGTTCACACTTGATTGTTGGGGAATTGTTTTTGGTGAGGTGAAGGTTTATGAACGTCTAAACACACCACAGTGGAAGACCTTTTCCTCTCATTTCCCTAATTAGCCCTTCTCTATAACCAAAATCACCCTGTAGTGAGTTGTGTGACATATCACTGCAAATGATGCACTGCTGCCCTTAGTGGTTCCAGCAAACTACTTATATACTAAATGTTTATGTATCATTTAGTCCCTCAACAATAGGTGAGTGTTTTTATATCTACAATTCATCCTTATTACGCTTACATTTACATTTACGGCATTTAGCAGATGCTCTTATCCAGAGCGACATACAAAAGTGCTTTGCATCTGATCACAGAATTCATCCTAGGTAATTGTACAGATAGGCCAGAATTTAAAATACCATTGAGTCAGACTACTGCTAAACTACAGGAGTCAATGTCATTACCTAGTTGTTTGCAAGTTAAATGTTTGCCAAGAAGCACAAATAACCATAGACAGACATACAATTTAAGAACAAACTTAAATTGTATTACTGTTTTTTACAGAGCTTGCAGGTGAACAGCAGGCATCGCCATACAAAGAGCTAGATGACTTTGTGCTGACACTGGTGTACAAGGATGGTGTTCAAGGATGTAAGTACATAGACCACAAGCTGAACGATCCCTTCAACATTGCTAAATGAATTGACGTCATTGGATTACATTGACAGGCATCAGGCGCTGGACCTACTTTGTATCCGAGCAACTGCTGGTCTATGACATCGGAAGGTTCCGCTGGTGTCATAATGTGGGCCGTTTCCACAAGAGTAACAACATCATGTGAGTCCTTCAAGGAGATCCTCCTCCCATCTGAAAGTAATGATGATGACACAATCCCTTGTAGCAACAGTGATTAAACAAACTACGGCAGAGTCTGCCTGGCAAAAAACACGGGAGATGCTGGGAAACCATTTTAGCATCTTTGTTTGTAATAAACAGAACCACTGACTTGCTGAAATTGCTCAGCTCTGTGTATCTTGTGCTTTTTGTTCTTTTCAGAATTGTTGTGGATCTGAAAGAAGAGGTGTGGTATCAGAGGTGTCACGATCCTGAGTGCAGGAGACAGAACTACAGGTCGTCTAGTAAGTACACAAGTTATACCACAGTGCCATTTACAATTACAACCTGGACAAATAGTGCCAATTACAGTGCAGTCTCATTTTACATCACAATGCCATTTTACCTTACACCAGTCACACTGCAGTTATTATACAGCACAATGCCATTTTACCAATCATGTTGTATTTGGCATCACATTGCTAATTCATCACTAATTCATCTGTCTTGTTTTACTATAATTACAACTGTCAACCGTGTTTCCTCTGTCATCACACACACTGTTATTTTGTAGCTTGTATCTTGCTGCTTTTGTTGCATGCAGGTTACCCACTACCACAAGAGGTCAGCATGAGTTATATGTTGAAAGAGGTCAGTCCAGCATTTAAATTAGTAATAGTATTACTTCTTTAATAGTAATAATAGTACTAGAAGAAGCTACTGCTGTATTTTGATATAAAGGTCTCCACATGTTAGTGCTGTGATGAGATCACTGATGTTTGTGAAAGCGTGCATGTGTTTGCGATTCTCTCTCCAGGATGAAGAGGATCAATTGTTCCTGATGGATGAACTGGGAAACATTGAGTTGAGCCAGAGTTCTGCTCCAGCTCCTCCCCCTGGTACGGAGGGCCACAGGGAGCAAGCCGCCTCGCCATCCCAGAAAGAGGACACAGAGGCCTGGGGGGAGGGGCCTGACGACTCCTTCTATCTAGAGGCCCTGGAGGATGTGGAACGTACCATTGAGGAAAAGGGGGAGATCTCAGATGAGCTCATTATGCAGGCAGTGACTGAATGCTAAACTAGTTTTCTAAGTTAGTGTTCCAGGAGATGAAAACTACAGATATGGTAAATATACTGTACATGAAGGTGTAACAAAATCTACCCCTCCAAAAGGGGTATGAAAATGAAAAAATAAAACTGAAGGAATTGCCTCCTGAACTTGTCATTACAGCCAGCTGGACTTATGCTGCAGTCATTCCTAACTTAATTGAAGAATGAAACAGCAATAAAATAAAAACCATGTGTGGTTTTCTTTGCTCTCAAAGTTCCTCAGACACTTCCTTTTATGAAGATGGTCACTGTTGTTTGTAACAACAACAACGGTGTATTCACCTCTGACAGCCACTTATGAAAGTGAAACTTAGGGCGTACTCACACTAGGCACGGTTTGCTGGTTCCGTGCTGGGGCCCGGTTATCCCCCTTCCCCACTCCCCCTCTGGCCTGCACTCACACTGGCTTCAGCAACCCGGCCCGAGCATGCTTACGTCATCACAACGCTCGCACAACACTATGGAGCTCATGATTCTCTTTTTATTGTATTTTTGGAGTCGTTTTGGGAGTGCAGAAACACGGTGCAAGCACAGATTTATCGATAATTTAACACAACGATTGTCTGCTAATCGCTTTGCCGCTATGACTGTTTAACGTGAGCATCGCATCACTGACGTCATGTTTGAGTTCCAGCGAAATGAACCAATCACACGAGGCACCAAGCGGGCCCGGGCACGGATAGCGCTCACACTAGAAGTCCACATGAATCGTGCATGAGTCCACATGAGTCCACATGAATCGTGCCCTGGCCCACCTCTTCAAGCGGGCCCGAGCACGGTTAACTGATCCGGGCACGGTTGGAGCGCTCACACTAGCCAAACGAACCGTGCTTCGGCAGGCAACCGTGCCCGGGCCCGGATCACAGAGCCTAGTGTGAGTACGCCCTAAGTACACTACCAAGATAAAGCCATTAGAACCATTATTTTTGCTACAGTTACCCTCTTAAGGAAGAACCCAAAAGAACCTCAAAATGGAACCTCAATACATTGAAAGATTTAGAAGACTTTTGTAAAGCATTCATGACCTGGAATTCTTAAAGTGGTTCAAAAATCCTGGAGATTGAATATTTTTGGGAAAACCAAAAGCAGTCCAGTCAAATTTACCATCAAAGTAAGAACACGGCACAGAGTTCATGATTGAACTCGGCTGGCAAATAATTAATAGCTAACAAAATAGGGGGAGGGCTTGGGCACAATTAGGAGGAAAGGCAAAATAAAAAGATCACAGAGAGGAGACCAAACTTACATGCAGATCTCTGCAGTTTAAAGGCTATGGCAGGAGTTTTGGCCACTGTTGCCCTTGTGGGTCTTTGTATTTCTTTAACTTGTTGGACTAGTGAAGCTGCATCACCATGGAGTCTACAAGAGAATAAACAACTACCAACAAACTCCCAGCTTCTGCAGCTCCATGTTCCTGAGGGACATGACCAACAGCAACAGATGACCAAGACTGGAGCTTCTCAGAAATGTACTGTAGATGAGTCTGTCAAGATTGCTTGTGGTGAACCTGGTTTAAATGCCACTCACTGTGAAGAAATAAACTGCTGTTTTGATGGACGACGTTGCTACTATGGAAGAACAGGTAAGGGTTTGCCTCTGTTTAACCTTGCTGCTTTTGAAACTGGGAGGTGAACTTGGCCTGCTTTTCTCCATGATGTTGTCAGTGACTGTTCAGTGCACGAGAGATGGCCAGTTCGTGTTGGTGGTGGCCAAGGACACAACCCTGCCCAGGCTGAGCTTGGAATCAGTCAGCCTATTGGGAGAAAATGGACCCTGTAGTCCAATAGACTCCAATGCAGTTTTTGCTATCTACCAGTTTCCTGTATCTGCCTGTGGTACCCATGTGATGGTTAGTGCTTGAGGCTTCTACATTGGGTTGGATGTGGGATGTTTAGGAATGCAACCTCACAACCTTCTTCCTTCCAGGAGCTGGGTGACTACTTGGTGTATGAGAACAAGATGACCTCTTCGTATGAAGTTGGAATTGGTCCCCTTGGAGCAGGGGTGCTCATTACGTCGAGCTCGCAAGCCGAAAACTTGTGGGCACCCCTGCCTTGGAGCAATCACAAGGGACAGCTACTATGAGTGAGTTGACCATGATTGCATGGCATATTTTCATGCAGGGTTTGTCCTCACCTTTTTGTATTTCTTTTGCCAGGCTTTACTTCCAGTGTAGGTATTATGGTATGAGTGTTGCTACACTGCCTATTCAGCACTATGCCAACGAGCCGCCTCTACCTGTAGTTGCTCCTGGACCCCTCAGGGTAGAACTAAGAATAGCAAATGGTCAGTGCACCACAAAGGGCTGTGTGGAAGGTGAGTATCCTCAGTCTGGATGCTAGTATGAGCTTGGTTTATGCAGGATTCTAAAACCACTTTGCCTGTCTGCCAACAGCACAGGCAGCCTACACCTCCTACTACACGGACGCTGATTACCCTGTGACCAAGGTGCTGAGGGAGCCAGTCTATGTGGAAGTGAGAATCCTGGACAGGTCTGACCCCCGTATTGTCCTGACCCTGGGACGTTGCTGGGCAACCTCTTCCCCTAACCCCTTCAGCCTTCCTGAGTGGGACCTTCTAGTGAATGGGTAGGTTCCAAAACTGCTTCCCATGGGTATTGCAGTGTTCAGTAGAGGCTGGTGTTGACCTGGTGTATTCCAAAGGTGCCCCTACAAGGATGACCGCTACCTGACACAGTTGGTTCCAGTTGAGGGGTCGTCTGCAGTTCCCTTCCCCACCCATTACAAGCGCTTTGTCCTTAAGATGTTCACCTTTGTGGATCCTACCTCCATGGCTCCCTTGCACAACCAGGTAATGGCTTTAACCTTGTCCCAGACATTTGTACAATGCACTGTCTGGCCCTTGCTAAGGTTTGACTTTGTTCCCAGGTCTATATCCACTGCAGTACAGCCGTGTGTAATCCAAGTGCAACGGACAGCTGTGAGTCAAGCTGTGGCAGGCAAAGTGAGTAGAATCCCCAGTGCAGGTCCCTGTTTCCCATGTTGCCTACATGGTCTGAACTTCCTTTCTCCTTTGCTGCTCACCAGGGAGACATGTGCCAGAAGACTGGGAGGCTCCTCCTGAATCTGCTGTGGTGTCCAGTGGAAGAGTTGTCTTTACAGAAATGGCCTGAAGCTCACCACCTCTGCTCAAACCCTTATGGAATAAAGGCTGTCTTCTCAAATGCTTGATTGGGGGTGGTTATTGCTCTTGTGTATTCTGCATTAGATACTGTAATTGGCTTTCATTGGTATGTAACAACTACATTGCTGGATTATCTAGATTAGTGAAAATTCAGAGGTCTGTTATAAAAGTGTAGCGGGTGGGGTGGTGTCTTTCAGTGCAGTAGCAGAGATGCTTTAACAATTGCGGCACATGGTTTTCAAAATTGCAAAATGGGTTTTCCAAGATACATGTTTGTACAATGAAAATACCCAACAAAGGGCTGAAAGCCAAGCTTATCTGTGTAGCACCCTTCACAGCTTTACGAAGCAATTCAAGTTGCAACCTGTGAATCTGCTACTTTAGCATTAAGGTTAATTTGTAGTATTCCTATGCTAAATAAAACATTTTCAGTTTGAACTATGCTCAAGTTTGTTTTCTAATTGTGATGAGTCTACCTTGCCCAACAGTTTTACTGTCAACATATACTTTTCACTTCTGCTTGACATTTTACACAGTTCAGCAGAAAATGGTCTGTGCTTTTGAGCTAGAAATTTGTGCATGGGTGACTTCTAATAAAACAAATGCAGTAAGAATTATACGTACAACATATTGCCAAAAGTATTTGCACGTTCATCCAAATGATCAGAATCAGGTGTTCCTATCATTTCCATGGCCACAGGTGTATGAAATTAAGTACCTAGGCAGGCAAACTCTTTACCCACATTTGTTAAAGAATGGGTGGTTCTCAGGAGCTTAGTGGATTCCAGCGTGGAACTGTGATAGGATGCCACCTGCGTGACAAATCCAGGCATGAAATTTCCTCACTCATAAATATTCCAGTCAACTTTATTATAAGAAAATGGAAGTGTTTGGGAACAGCAACTCGCCACAAAGTGGTAGGCTGAAGTTCTTGCTTTTTGATTACACTTTTTAAAACATATTGGTTATGTTGTGTCTGGTGTGCACCAGTAATTCGTGCAACAATCTCAACTGTCATATGACAATGTATATTGATGAATTCCAACAGCTGGCACTTGAAACGCGATACCTAAATACCAGTGGTGGAAAGTAACAAATTACATTTACTCACATTACTGTAATTGAGTATTTTTAATTTGTAATTTTTGGATTAGTTTTTCAAATATGTAATTTTTACTTTTACTCGAGTAAATTTTGACCTAAATAGTTTTACTTCGCTACATTTGAACCCCCTCACGTTACTGAGAAAAAAAAAATATTGATGGTGAAAAATTAAATGTGGGTGGAAATTTAAACTCCTGAGTCCCAAAACTGAAAGTCAATTGCGTGGCTTTGCCTTGCGCGCGCCCTTTCCATTGTCTCATAATCAGGCTGTAATCTGGTGGATCTAATAGGCTACTGTGCATTGGAAGATGGCTGTTGCTAACCAAGACATGGAGACCATGGAGGAGGAAATGTCTGTAGAGCTTAACACTACACATTCTGGAGATGAAAGCCAGAAAAACCCTTGGCCAAATTTGGAGGAATTCTTTGTTTTCAAACGCACAAAAGGCAACAAAGTTATAATGCAGTGCAACATATGACTGCCTGGCAAAACGGAGCTTTCGACATTTAAAATCCAATCTGCGAAAGCATGTGGTGGTAAGTTAGCGCATCCCAAACGGTTTATTTATTGTTTTTTTTTTTGTGCTTCCCATGTAAGTATAATGTGCCTTCATGATATGTTCCAGCTTTGCTGTAGTTTTTTAAAAAGTAGCATTGCTGTATTTAATAATTGAATAATTTAATGAGTTTAATGCCTAGCTAACTGCAGCAATCCTACAGTAGGCCTATTACAATCTGCATTTTTGCTTAATATAACTGACCGTAAAGCACTTTTTTCCAATAGGATGAGATTGTTCTATCTTATAAAAATTATTTCTTAAAAAATAGTATTTTCTAAATATGTGTACCTACGAATACATAACTATTCTTTACCCTCTTGTATTGTGTGTGTTCACAGAGAAAGCATCCACCAAATCTTGCAGTTTTTAGTGCATCTTCACAGAAGTCACCACAAAAACAAGGAGGCAAAAGTCAGCAGAGCAAGTTCCCAAACAACCAGACCAAACTTGCAGAGGGGTGGGGGGTGTCTCTGTGTGTCTCAAGGGACAGTTGATCAGTTTCTCATCAAGTTCATTTGTGAAGGTCACCATCCCTTCTCTTTGGTAGAACAGCCAGCATTTAAAGAGTTTGCTGCTGCACTCAATCCTCAGTACAAAATACTCTCCAGACCCACACTTAAGAATCGCTGAAGCTGCCGCTCAAATGAAGACGACGTTGATCTCACATCTTAGTAACATCAATCAAATCAAATCAAATCAAATGAAATATATTTGTATAGCGCTTTTCACAACACATGTTGTCACAAAGCGCTTTCAATCAATCATGTCGCTACCACCACAGATTGTTGGTCTGCACACCAAAAAAGCTACATAGGTGTCACATGCCATTGGATTGATGAGGAGACTTTCGAGAGAAGATCTGTCGTGTTGGCATGCAAGAGGTTAAAAAGATCACACACCTTTGATGTGCTTGCAGGTGTCCTGGATGATATCCACTGCCAATACAGAATAAGATGAAAAGTGGTTAGAACCACCACAGATAGTGGCTCAAATTTTGTGAAGGCCTTCTCTCTTTTGGTGAGCAGAGCCAGTTGGAGGATGAGGATGGCGGATCAGATTCAGACCAAGAAGATTCAGATTCAGATGATAATGTTGAGTTCCAAGACACATTCAGCATCCTAGAGCAAGACAGCAGCTCCCCAAACACCAGAGATGTGCAGGCCACCTACTTAACTTAGTTGCCACGACAGATGCTAACCTTGCTGAAAATAAGAACGGAGTGTCTATTTGCACCCGGGTACAAGTAGCATTTGCCACACAGCGAGGCTATTTTCACCCCTTAATAATAATAAAAAAAGCGAACCCATCTGCGCATGTCTACCAATGAATGCGCGGGAGCGAAAAGGCGCAAATTCAAAGGAACCGAAACGGAGACAGTAGGAAACGGTAAGCAGAATTTGGTTAATAGTTATGTATAAAGGTCCATCACTCAATTTAACTTTACATTTTAAGATATATATTTAAGAAATAGTGTGAGAATTATTATCCAACGAACACTGATATATTTTTGAGCTAATAGGAGCATAATAGTGGCGAACGTAAAGTGTTACCGGGTGGGGGGTGTAAAATAGACACAGCGAGAAAAAAAAGACAGATTTCAAGTGTGCAGAAACAGTCTAAATGGTCGTTTGAACTAACCTAGTGAAAACCGGGACATTAAATGATTTTTATTTTTTGCCGGGACCGAATATTAAAAAGAAGGAAAACCGGGACAGCGACGTGAAAACCGGGACAGGTGGCAACACTAACTGGCGCTACAGAGCTTGGAGGCGGACACAAACGCTGAGGAGAGCGAGATTTATTAAGAGGAATGATCAAACAAGTCGTTCAAACATAGGGTGACCATATTTTTGTTTGGGAAAACCAGGACACGGGGGGGGGGTGGCGAACGTAATTTGTCGGGGGGGGGGGGGGGGGGGGGGATTCCGTGTCATACTGCGCCGTGCTCAGGGTCCTAGTGCCTGTATAATTAATGGCCCGATTAACGTAATTTAAAAGCCAGGACATTTCCACTGTTTTAAAAAATATCCCGGGACAGGACGTGAAATACGGACATGTCCCGGGAAATACGGACGTTTGGTCACCCTATTCAAACAGGCAGGGGTCATAACGGGCGAGCCATCCAGGTTTGACAAATAAACAGGCATGACGATACTAAGAATTAAACTAAGACACCGAACGAACACTTTAAACCAAACACGGGGTAAACGCATACAAACTAGAAAATCAGGCTACAGAAAACACAGACGACTGAGCAACGAAATGAGTAGAACTCAGAGACCAGGAAGCGTAGAACACTGAACAAAGAGCATGAATAACAAGAGCACAACACGACCAAAGAGCATGAATAACAAGAGCACAACACGACCAAAGAGCATGAATAACAAGAGCACAACACGACCAAAGAGCATGAATAACAAGAGCACAACACGACCAAATAGAACAAAACAACCAATAACCGATAAGTGAAACACTGGGACTATAAATACACAGAACTAACCTAGACACACACAGAACTAAACTGGACACACAGGTAAAGACACTGATGACACGGGCGTGTCAGACGAGGGGAAACCATGGAGACAGACACGCAGGGAACAACACAGACACGAGGACAGGAACCCGAAGTGACAGAGAGGGGGGCGTAGCCCTACGTGACAGTCGCATTGCTATCTTAGAAAAACAATTTTGTCCAGTCTATTTTTTGAGTTTTTTTTTTATTATATAGTTTTGTGTAAAATTATATAATTTTGTCTTTTTGTTCTCTATTTTTGTGTTGTTTCAGTACACACAAAGGACATGAATGTGTATAACAAAAGATGTACAGTCCTTTTGAATTAAGGTTTTTGCATGACAGAGTCAATATGCCAGACTTATAATGTAATTACTATTTTATATAAGCTAATATTTGTGTTTTCTCCCAAGAAGGAAGAAAAGCTAAAGAACATTTGTGAAGGATACTCCTTCGACAGTTGTGAGGAATTCCAGAGAGCACTGAGATTATGGAGTGAAGAGGGCTACCATCCAATGCACAAAATTAAAATTTATTTAAACATGATGTAAATAATAAAAACCCCAATTTATTTCTTTAAAAAATGTACAAACCATCCAGAAAAAATGAATTAAAAAGTCAAAGCTGTCTTCTGCATTCTGTGAAATTAAATAAAATTAAAGAGGCTGATAATGTACTGGCAGGAAGAATATTTGTATACATCATACTGTAACGCTGGCGACTGGGTGAAGGACGAGACACAGAATCCTGTTCGCTACAGACGTTACTTTATTTGTCTTTACACATATAGCGCAGACAGTGCACGTTTAACACTCATATAGAGACACGTGGACTCAAACGACGAACACAAGACACTGCGCGAACGCACATTAAATAGACAAACTACATAAACCCCACGTGATGACGAGACGAGCCACAGGTAAAACGAATTATCACAGGACGCAACCACACCCACGGAGATCCACTGACGCAGACGACGTAAACACGCCCAAAGGGAGGGTTCGGGGACCATAACGTGACACATACAATGTGGTGTACATATCAGGGTGCTACAGACAGATATTAACTTGTGTTACATTTTGTTTTAACATTATTTATCACTGGCAGTGTATATTACATGTAGTATTTACCATGTCATTACTGCCATTAGCGGTAAGTGACTTAGGATAATTAAATTGCTATTTAAATTCTAAGCATGGTAAAGAAAAAGACTCACAAGTGAAAAACAAAATTCAAACAGGTCTACCCCAAAACCCCAAATAAAAGTATCTTCACTTCTTGTAAAATAATTTGTAAGTAAAATGGAACACAAAAGAATAGTACTAATCTTTGATAAATCAAAATGTTGGGTGCAAATAGTACACACTGCTACGTATAGCCGGGTGCAAATAGCACACACTGCTGCATATACCCGGGTGCAAATAGCACACACTGCTATGTACACCCGGGTGCAAATAGCACACACTGCTGCATATACCCGGGTGCAAATAGCACACACTGCTATGTACACCCGGGTGCAAATAGCACACACTGCTGCATATACTCGGGTGCAAATAACACATACTGCTGCATATACCCGGGTGCAAATAGCATCTGCCAAATAAGAATGACACCTACAAGAGGCTTTTACACGCCGCCTTTGGCAAATGCCAAGGTCTCTGGAATAAGTCAGGACGTTCGCACACTGCAGCAGAAACTGTAGAAGACAAATGTGATCTTCAGCTCATTCGACCAAACAAGACACGGTGGAATTCAACCTACATGGCTGTGGAGAGAATCCTACGCATCTTTAAAGAACAAGGGGAGGACGCCATCAGGCGTGTCTGCGAAGAACTGAAACTGAAAATGTGAGTTTTTGTTTTTACATTTTAAAATATTAATTAGAATACAGTTGTGGTATGGCTGAAAGACCATAATATTGTTGTTGCTGTATCGGGGGTCAGCGGTGACAATTGTGGTGGCTATACGACATGAGTATTAATTACAGGCCACGCCCACTGTTGAGAGTGCACCGCGACGCTAGGCAAGTACGTATTCCTGCAGGCTGGATCAGCTCCAAATAGGGGGGACTAAACTCCAAACAGGTCGACCTTAACTCCAAATGGGCGTGGCCTTCTCTTAGATCAGTTGTTCATTTTTTTTTGTGCTATAGTTAGTTACTTAAATCAGGATAGCATTTAGAAAAAAAACCTATGTTTTTGCTTTAGCGAACCGTACAATACTATTAAATATAAATACATTTAAATGGTGTACCTATTTTCTTGATGCTATGAAATGTTTGATTTTAAATGTAAGTAATAGTGTTATGCACAGCAAATGCAGAATGCCTACATGCACATAGTAATTGTTCGTTCTTGTGTAAAACCAAAAACTTAATGGGACCTTGCATTCAAATTAAATGCAAACCATAAATGTTCATTTATGAAAAGAGATGGGAGAGAACATTCCAGAGGGAATGACTACACAGCCTTGCAGAATAGGTCCCTCCTTGCATGGCACAACCGTCTCTAGTCTGCACAATGAAGAAAGAGGTAGGGTGGCATAAAGAACCATTTCTCAATAAAATGTTTTTGTTATACAAAAAGTTGATGACAATGCGTTTGTTGACTAATGTCCATAAATGATATAAATCATTGGTTTCTGATGCATACCCATTGATCACGAGCTGAATTAATTAAAATGAATTTAAAATTAGTATTCTGCCTTCCTCCCGAAGACGGCCCCCACCGCCGGCGGTGCTGACGGATTTGATGAGGAATTAAATTTAAAGTTTAGTCGAAAACTAAACATGTAAACAGTTAACGTGAAATCTAAACAGAGTACTGATTACGATGCGGATTAAACCAGGATATAACCCACGAACTATTAGACGCGTTTAGTAAGTAAAATGGACATCGCGATCTGTAAAGCAGGGCTATGTGTTGAATTAACTCAATATAAAAGTGAACAATAGTTTTATTGTATCATCAGGATAACTGTGGTTTCGTTAATACAGCATGTTTACACATTCCTATGTCCCGGAAAACCCACCAAACTTCTCAAAGTTCTCCGAGTTACGCCCTGCCTTCTAGAGAGTTGTCCCTCCCATTTGGAGTTATGCCACGCCCATTTGGAGTTATGCCACTCCCATTTGGAGGTTTTCCAGCCTGCAGTAATACCCTTCTCACGCTAGGGGAGCAATAAGAGTGAGCCCAATCAGGTGGGATTAGATCCACTGGGACTAAGGCAGAAGAGTGCTGGTTTGCCGTGGCATTGTCGCCGTGGGAAGAGTTTGATTTACGCTGGTTGGCCGTGGCATCATCGCCGTGGAAAGAGTTTGGTTTATGCTGGTTTGCTGGCTGGATTGGCTACCGAAGGGCGACGGAAGAATAAGAGTAACTGAATCAACTGGTAGGTTGTGGGTTTTACCGTTAGTAGCTGATGGTTCTTGACCGTGTGGAAGCATGGTCTATTAATGTTGTCTGACTTGCAGCTGGGGCATTTCGCTTGCGGCACTTTGCTGTGTTGGCGTCGGCAGTGGCGTGCTCTCTGGGGCAGGATCGCGTTGCTTGGTGCTTGCAGGCCATTGTTTTCTCCCTTTTAACTTAGAACTTTTATTTGTTTTATAAGAGAGAAAATAGATACACTGTAAAAAAAAAATATCGTAAAAAAACGGTAAACGACTGGCAGCAGCGGCTGCCAAACAAAAACTTTCATTTTAATGTAAAAAACCCTGGTTTAAATTAAGTGGAAAAACTGAATTATTACAATTAAGCACTTTCAATAAAGTGACAGCACTAATAGTTTTGCAGAGAAATACCTTTATTTTACAACTTTTCCCTGAATTAGTACAATTAAGCACTTTCAATAAAGTGACAGCACAAAAAGTTCTGCAGAGAAGTACCGTAATTTTACAGATTTTTCCTGTCCATATTCATCGTGACTTCCAGGACAAACTCAAATGTGGAATGCAAACTGTGACGTTCGGGCTACGCCAAGGACGAGACACAGAATCCTCGATTTTGTAGACAGACGTCACTTTTTAATGCACACAGGTATTGCGCAATAGCGCACGAGTCACACAACATGCAGACAACGACGAGCACAGGACACTGCGCGAGCGCACATTAAATAGGCAAGACACATTAGCCCCACGTGATCACGAGACGATTCACAGGTGAGACTTAAGCTGGGCGTACACTGTGCGATTTTTGGCCCATTTTCAGCCGATTTTTCACTCGTGCGACTCTTTTTCGATCGGGCCGAGTTTTGGCTCAATCGCGTGTCGTGCATCGTATAGTTTACACAGGTAAACGAGGAGCGATTCACACCTCACGACCAACTCCCGATCAGAAATCGCAGCGTCGCAAGAATATCAAACATGTTTGAAATTCAAATCGCTCCTCGTGAGATCGCATGAGAGCGTCGGGTCGTATCAAATGACATGCACCACTCCATTTAGAACAGAAGACATACTTACAGGAAAGTTGTGAATAGAGGCTGGAAAGAAATAGTGTATTGAGCCAGCTGCACACTGCATGGTCTCTTAAACAGATAGAGTGGGCGGGGTCTGATGAAGTGGGCAGGTTATGATGTTAGCTGAGGCTTCTGGAGAAATAGGATTGGTCAGTGGGACATGTTCAGTCATGCCTAATACAGTTAAAGTATGAAAAATTAGACAAATTTCAAGAATAATGGCGAAAGACTTGACTTGACACGAAAGACTTGACTCCCGACACGTAGTCTGTCCCACTTCTTAGATCCCTTAAAGATGCTGCCTACTGAGGTACCTTAAAGATGCTGCCTACTGAGGTACCTTAAAGATGCTGCCTACTGAGGTACCTTAAAGATGCTGCCTACTGAGGTACCTTAAAGATGCTGCCTATTGAGGTACCTTAAAGATGCTGCCTACTGAGGTACCTTAAAGATGCTGCCTACTGAGGTACCTTAAAGATGCTGCCTACTGAGGTACCTTAAAGATGCTGCCTACTGAGGTACCTTAAAGATGCTGCCTACTGAGGTACCTTAAAGATGCTGCCTACTGAGGTACCTTAAAGATGCTGCCTACTGAGGTACCTTAAGGATACTGCTTACTGAGGTACCTTAAAGATGCTGCCTACTGAGGTACCTTAATCTGGCCGAACTTTAAGTCAGCACTGAAAGGTCCCGCTAAGGCAATCCCCTTACACAAACTAAGTTTTATGCACAGCTTAGGCAGTTAATACTATAAACCCTTTATTAACTCGCACTTCAGACAGAACCACAGCGCGTTGCCGCAGTATCATCAGTTCATACAAGTGACATCAAGGAAGTATGAAACACTTAGTAATGACGCTTGTTTATTAATCAATATTATTTAGTTATCTGATAGTATGTTTAAGCGCGAAACACTAATGTGCGCGATACTATACTGTATACTATATATACAGAGCCGGCCCTGACCAATGTGGTGCCCTAGGCGAGATTTTGGTTGGCGCCCCCTGTATCATCAATCATCGGGTTGATTGTGTCACTATTAAAGAAACAAATAAAAAGCAAATGACTTAAATATTACTGTATACAAGCAATAAATATAAAGGTGTTGCACAAAAAATATTTTAAAATTATTTTACATAACGTAGTGCAGAGAACAACTTTTAAATATTAATAATAAAAAAAATAAATTAAAAACAACAACTACCACCAGTGCAAATCAGGGCAATTTGCCTACTGCAACATTATTATTTCAAAAGTGCATCCGCAATATTAATATATATTTATTTTAAGCTAAGCTAATCATAGCACCTACTAGGATTGGGCAGTATGATGACAGTGGCGGTTTTCACTAAGATCATACAGAGGGGAAAAAGCCACAATGACGATTGAGTGTTAGTTGTGAGTCAAGCGAGCTGGTTTCAAAGAAAAACACAACAGCTACAGATTGGCAACATTTTGTATTTGTTTCAAATAAAAATGAGAGACCATTGGAGCACGCCCCCACGATTCTAATTCGATAATATGATTGGTTGATAAAACTGCCAATCTATAATAAAACCTCTCAATGTAAAAGGGCCTTTCTCTCTTTTACCTAGAAACAACGGTGTGAAATATTCTGATTGGTTGATTTTTTATTTCACCGCTGAGGTTTTTTCAAGCACAAGTACGAAAAGTGGATTTGAAAGCCGATTTATAGGAAAAATACAAATTATTGGTGAAGCGTTATTAACATATATTACATATAATAGATAAAGCATCCTTTTTAAGATCAATTAACCTTCAGAGAAGGCGTTGAAGTCTCTGACGGTTCGCCAATGGTTTAGTGTTAATTCACCACATATTATTATATTACCTGTTTTTTGCCGCCTTTCTTCCTCCACTTTTCTCATTTTTCTACCCTGGGCACCAGAGGACTTCTGCCTTTTTGACATCTTTACAGGGAGATGTCACTCACTCTGTGGTGTACAGAGAAACAGTAACGAGGTGCGCAGAGCGCGCGGGGGAGGGCGGGTTGGCGCGCGGGTGATAGGTGTCGTTTGTTGTTATTAGGGTTCACACACATAGTGTGGGAACCCTATTGTAATTGCTCGAGTTTTTTCTTATTAGGGCTCCGAGCACCAAAGGTGCTGGAGGCCTATTGTAATTGTTATTAGGGTTCACACACATAGTGTGGGAACCCTATGTAATTGTTAGGGTTTTTAGGGTTCACACACATAGTGTGGGAACCCTATTGTAATTGCTGGTATTTTTCTTTCTTCTTCTTCTTATTATTATTCTTTTGCCCATTTTGCTGTCTAAAAATGATACTGCAGCCTAAACCGTAAGGCCTAGACACACCAAACTTGCCAAACTTGGTCTCTAGGTCAAAAGGACCACACACACTTATAGGGACCCACATCGGCCTGATGGTGGCGCTATAGCACACTATGTGACTTTTTGGCCCATATCTCCCATACCATAAGTCATAGAAACAAAATTCCACTTCCTATGCATTCCTTGGCTCAATTCAATAGGACATTTCATATACAACTATGAAGCTCCGCCTACTTAGATTTTTTGCTAATTTGCATAATATGCAAAACCTACTTTTGCCTACTACTCCTTGGTTTTTCATCTGATCACCACAATCTTGGTATCAAACTACTCAGAAGAATCTCATTATCAAAACCTATCGACAACATTGTGACATTTCCATACAGCCTGGTTGTCACATGTCAATCAATAGCTCTGAGGCGTGGCCAAATTTACTTCAGCAGCTATATCTCAGCAATGCTTTGACCAATCTTCATGAAAACTTATCAGTTGTTAGGACACATGACTCAGAGGTCACAGGTCAAAGCTGGCCACGATTGTCCAATAGGGGGCGCTATAACTTGGGAAAAACTGTTTCTCAGAAACTATTAGTCACATCAAGCCAAAACTTTACAGGCATCATCATGGGGTCAAGTGGTATCAAGACACACAATGATGACCTCATCACTCAAAAAACATGGCCGCCATAAGCCAATTAATTTTAATTTGAATTAATTGGCCATTTGACAGACTTACCATAGGTACATACACATGAAACTGACATGGTATGTTCATGTACACACCCTCTAAGACATACTCATGTTGAAAGGGAATTGCACCACTAGGTGGCGCTATTCTAGAAAATCCTGAATTTCTCCTACATATTTTCACTTATCAAGAAATGCTTGCACTCATATGATTGTATGCAGAATTCCTAGCAACTTTCTAATTACATGTGCTTTGCAAAAATGTACCACTTTTTCACTATTATCAAATATATATAACTTGTCATTTTCATACTAGTCCTAGCATTTTAACTCCATCACCTTAAATCACACCTTGTAATACTCAGCAGACTCTGAAATGCTAAGATTAGCGAAAAAATCCTAAGGTTTTGACAAATTAATATTTTTCATATGCATCACAATGCTACCATCATAACACATCAAATTCACAGTTCAATAACTACGCCATAGTATGTCTGATTGTTATGAAAATTGACATCCACATTCACATGACCAGTGTGGTCCTATGTGCCAATTTTGAGCCAAATCCGTCCACAAACAGCTCTACAGTGAATATTTTCATTTTCCATACTCAGCCGTGCAGGGAGAAGTAGAGACACACGCACGTGCCATTCTCGCAGACACTGCCCCCCCCTCCTCCACTCCCCTCACACTCCCCCTTGCTTCTAACACTTTACAACCCATGGGCTCTACCTCCCCCCCTCTCTTTCACATGCACTTACAAAAACACAGGCCTCTGTAGCTTTCACACTGCCCTTGCCATACCTACCCATTTCTCTATGAGTAACCCAGATACAAACACACAAACTGACGTTTAGCTTCTGTTTTTGAAAACACACTCTCTCTCTCTCTCTCTCTCTCTCTCTCTCACACACACACACACACACACCTACTTATAGGTTTAACATACACACTGCCCTAGCCATGTATACCCATTACTCTTTGACTAAAACACACACACACACACACACACACACACACACACACACACACACACACACACACACACACACACACACACACACACACACATTTAACTTTTTTCTCCATACAGACAATTATGCTTCATATACACAGTTCTCTAGCCATTTCCAACACACTAACTGATGTTTAGCTTATTTTTGTCATCCAAAGACACACTAAGATAATCTCAGCAAGTGATTTAGATCTATTATCTGAATTGTTTTGCCATTACAATGTTTTGTGACCTTTTGGGCCTTGGTGACTCATATGCCAGTTAAATGGACACTGATACTTCAGAGCACGCTACATGTATTCAAATCCAAGGTTAATTATTTACTCTAAACAATCCTATATGGCCCATGGGCCCCTGCATATCTTCTTGAGATTCAAGACAATTGACATTGGGTGACTTTATTTGCTTAATCTGATTAATGTCAGAACATACACTACCACAAACACACACACAAACACACACACACACACACACTTCTACCTAAATGTATGTATAGTTTGTATGCATATTTATAGTATATGTATAGTATATGTCAGTCGTGCCAGCAATGTCAGTCGTATCAGTCATATCAGGCATGCCATGCCAGTCATGTCAGTCCAGTCATGTCAGTTATATCAGTCATGTCAGTCGTGTTCTGCCAGTCATGTAAGTCGTGTCATGCCAATCATTTCAGTCCAGTCATATCAGTCATGTCAGTCCACATTCATACTTTGAATACACGGACAGTCATGTTAGGCGTGCAAGGTGTGCAAGGAGTGAATTAACAAAGCATAGTCTCTGGCTCCCTCAATCTCTCTCTGTCGGTAATATACAGGCCCAATCATGTATAGACACAGGCAGGCCTTCCTATATTGTTCACATAGATGCAACCCTAGCCAGATGTGCTATTTCTGTGTCTCCTTTTCTGACACACGCAGATGTCAGTCATGTCATGCCAGTCATGTCACTCATATCAGTCATGTCATTATTGTCATGCTAGTCATGTCACTCATTCCAGTCATGCCAGTTGTCAGTCATATCAGTCATGTTATTTTTGTTCATCATGCCCGTGAAGTCATTCCAGTCATGCCAGTCATATCAGTTATGTCAATCATGCCAGTCATGTCAGTCATGTTATGGCAGGCTTTGCAGACTACATTCATACTTTGAATACATGGGTAGTCATGTTATGCGTGCTAGGTGTGCAAGGAGTGAATTAACAAAGCATAGTCTCTGGCTCCCTCAATCTCTCTCTGTCGGTAATATACAGGCCCAATCATGTATAGACACAGGCAGGCCTTCCTATATTGTTCACATAGATGCAGCCCTAGCCAGATGTGCTGTTTCTGTGTCTCCCTTTCTGACACACGCAGATGTCATCACACACTATCTGTAGAGCACACACTGGCCAAACCCAAACAGCTTCTTTTCACTTTTATTTTCCAATATCTTTCACACTGTAGGGCCTAGAAACAAAATTCTACTTCTGTTGCATTCCTTGGATCAAGCCAAGATGTACTGCTTAAATAAAAAAACACAAACACACATACACACAAAGCTAATCACAGCATGTGATTTACTTCTGATCTGAATCATTTTGCCAATTTTTTGGGCTTTTTTGCCTTTTTCGTGTGTGAACCCGCAATTGCCGCTTGCGGCTATATTTAGGGTTCACACACACATAGTGTGGGAACCCTATTGTAATTGCTGGTATTTTTCTTATTTTTCTTATTCTTTTGCCCATTTTTTGACATAAAATGCATCGTGCAGCCTAGACCGTAATGCCTAGAAAACCCAATCTTGGCAAAAAGGTTCAGTTACCTCCAAGGACCAGATTCCCATACAGGGACCCCAAATTGGCCTGATGGTGGCGCTATAGCAGACCATATTGACTTTTTGTCCATATCTCCTACACCGTAGGTCCTAGAACCAAAATTCCAGTTCCTATGCATTCCTTGACTAAATTCAATAGGACAATTAATATACAACCATTAAGCTCCGCCCACTTAGATTTCGAGTTAATTTGCATAATGTGCAAAATCACACACATCTTTGAGCGCGAACTAGTCCCTGGATTTTTCACATACGTGCACATATGTGGTATCAAAACGTTCAGAAGAGTCTGAACTTTAAAATGTATCCAACAAAAATGCTAATTTCTTCACTACCTAGTCAGTATAAGCCAATCAAATCAGGGGGCGTAAATTCAATAGTAAATTTTGCACAAATGGAACTCTAACTTAAGAAAACTTGCATGTAATGAGATGGCACTTCACAGACAGCTTCCGTGTGAGGGTCTGGGGCAGCTCGCAGTGGTTGCCATACCTCACCTGCTAGGGGGCGCTATAACATGCAAAAATTTGCCCCATGCACTCAGATTGGCCGATCCACATGAAACTTGACAGACATCATCTATGGGCCTCTGGAAACCAGGTCCTAAAGCAGACATGCCATACTTCCAAAATGGCTGACGTAATCGGCCAATCAGTGATCGGCACGCGTTTGACAGGCTTACCATTGGTCGATCTGCACGAAACCTCTTGGGTGTGGACAAGTGCACGCCCCCTATGACATAATCCAGCCGGGTGTCGATTGGCCACTGGGGGGCGCTATTGCAAAAAAAGCAAGTGTATCCCCTACATAATTCCACTTGGGAACATGCAATTGGACTCTTTTGATTCCTTGCAGTAGTGCGAACAACTTTCCCATTACATGTCCTATTAAAAAATGCACAGTTTATTTACAGTTAATAATAGTTTGAAATCATCACTTTTCATACTCCTCCTAGGATTTTCATACTATCATGTCAAGCAAAGTCTTATAATACTCTACAGAGTGTGAAATCAAAAAACAATCCAAAGATTTTGGATTTGAGGACACTTATACCTGCTAAATATTTTTTTAATGGACAGCATCGATACATATAATATTCATATTCTTAAAGCTCTTTCATATTTTACCCAATTCTGACCAAAATGCACAAGCCCATTCAGAATCCCATCCTGAACAAATTTGTCAAGTTTCATCTAAATCGGTTATCGTATGGCTCTACAGTGCAGTATTATATACAATGCATAAGAATGCATGTAAAGTCCCTCTGTCACCTTCTCCTTCTCACACGCACGCAAGCTGAAACTCACACTCTCAGTCTCTCTCACACTCTCACCCACATTCCCCCTCCCATCTCTGTGCCCTAAGTAAACATTGCTCTGGCTACCTAGATCTCTCTGTGTCTATTAACCAGGCACACACACATACAGGCACAAGCAGGCCTTCCTATAGCATTCACAATTGACACTTCCCTAGCCATACCCACCCATATCTCAGTGACTAACACATGCTTATACAAACTGATATTTGGCTTCTTTTTTGTCTCTCTCTCACACAAACACAGACACACACACCTTTATACCTATATGTATGTATAGTTTCTATGTATACTTATGTATGTATGTATTAGTATATGTTGTCATAGTTTGAATACATATACTACCACACACACACACACACACACACACACACACACACACACACACACACACACACACACACACACACTTCTACCTAAATGTATGTATAGTTTGTATGCATATCTATAGTATATGTATAGTATATGTCAGTCATACCAGTGATGTCAGTCATATCAGACATGCCAGTCCAGTCATGTCAGTTATATCAGTCATGTCAGTGATGCCAGTCATGTTCTGCCAGTCATGTAAGTCATGTCAGTCATATCAGTCATGTCAGTCCAGTCATGTCAGTCAAATCTTCAAATCATTACAGTCATGCCAGTTATGTCAGTCATATCAGTCATGTTAATTTTGTTCGTCATGCCAGTGATGTCATTCCAGTCATGCCAGTCATATCAGTTATGTCAGTAATGCCAGTCATGTCAGTCATGCCAGGCTTTGCAGACTACATTCATACTTTGAATACACAGGCAGTCATGTTAGGCGTGCTACGTGTACAAGGAGTGAATTAACTAAGCATAGTCTCTGGCTCCCTCAATCTCTCTCTGTCAGTAATATACAGGCCCAATCATGTATAGACAAGTGCAGGCCTTCCTATACTGTTCACATAGATGCAGCCATAGCCAGATGTGCTATTTTTGTGTCTCCCTTTCTGACACACACAGATGTCATCACACTCTACATCTGTAGAGCACACACTGGCCAAACCCAAACAGCTTTTTTTTCACTTTTAGGTCTAAAGGACCTTTTGGGCTTCCTTTTGCCTATTGAGGCCAAAATGCCTATTGGTGTGTGAACCCGCCAATCGCCGCTTGCGGCTATATTTCTTTCTTATTATTATTCTTTGTCCCATTTTTTGACCTAAAACGTATTGTGCAGCCTAGACCGTAATGCCTAGAAACCCCAAACTTGGCAAAAAGGTTCAGTTAACTCCAAGGACCAGATTCCCATACAGGGACCCAAATTGGCCTGATGGTGGCGCTATAGCAGACCACATTGACTTTTTGTCCATATCTCCTACACCGTAGGTCCTAGAACCAAAATTCCAGTTCCTATACATTCCTTGACTAAATTCAATAGGACAATTAATATACAACCATTAAGCTCCGCCCACTTAGATTTCGAGTTAATTTGCATAATGTGCAAAATCACACACATTTTTGAGCGCGAACTAGTCCCTGGATTTTTCACATACATGCACATATGTGGTATCAAAACGTTCAGAAGAGTCTGAACTTTAAAATGTATCCAACAAAAATGCTAATTTCTTCACTACCTAGTCAGTATAAGCCAATCAAATGAGGGGGCGTAAATTCAATAGTAAATTTTGCGCATATGGAGCTCTAACTTAAGAAAACTTGCATGTAATGAGATGGCACTTCACAGACAGCTTCCCTGTGAGGGTCTGGGGCAGCTCGCAGAGGTTGCCATACCTCACCTGCTAGGGGGCGCTATAACATGCAAAAATTTGCCCCATGCACTCAGATTGGCCGATCCACATGAAACTTGACAGACATCATCTATGGGCCTCTGGAAACCAGGTCCTAAAGCAGACATGCCATACTTCCAAAATGGCTGACGTAATCGGCCAATCAGTGATCGGCACGCGTTTGACAGGCTTACCATTGGTCGATCTGCACGAAACCTCTTGGGTGTGGACAAGTGCACGCCCCCTATGACATAATCCACCCGGGTGTCGATTGGCCACTGGGGGGCGCTATTGCAAAAAAAGCAAGTGTATCCACTACATAATTCCACTTGGAAACATGCAATTGGACTCTTTTGATTCCTTGCAGTAATGCGAACAACTTTCCCATTACATGTCCTATTAAAAAATGCACAGTTTATTTACAGTTAATAATAGTTTGAAATCATCACTTTTCATACTGCTCCTAGGATTTTCATACTATCATGTCAAGCAAAGTCTTATAATACTCTACAGAGTGTGAAATCAAAAAACAATCCAAAGATTTTGGATTTGAGGACACTTATACCTGCTAAATATTTTTTTAATGGACAGCATCGATACATATAATATTCATATTCTTAAAGCTCTTTCATATTTTACCCAATTCTGACCAAAATGCATAAGCCCATTCAGAATCCCATCCTGAACAAATTTGTCAAGTTTCATCTAAATCGGTTATCGTATGGCTCTACAGTGCAGTATTATATACAATGCATAAAAATGCATGTAAAGTCCCTCTGTCACCTTCTCCTTCTCACACGCACGCAAGCTGAAACTCACACTCTCAGTCTCTCTCACACTCTCACCCACATTCCCCCTCCCATCTCTGTGCCCTAAGTAAACATTGCTCTGGCTACCTAGATCTCTCTGTGTCTATTAACCAGGCACACACACATACAGGCGCAAGCAGGCCTTCCTATAGCATTCACAATGACACTTCCCTAGCCATACCCACCCATATCTCAGTGACTAACACATGCTTATACAAACTGATATTTGGCTTCTTTTTTGTCTCTCTCTCACACAAACACACAGACACACACACCTTTATACCTATATGTATGTATAGTTTCTATGTATACTTATGTATGTATGTATTAGTATATGTTGTCATAGTTTGAGTACATACACTATCACACACACACACTTCTACCTAAATGTATGTATAGTTTGTATGCATATCTGTACAGTCATAACAGTCATGTCAGTCCAGTCATGTCAGTCATTTCAGTCCAGTCATATCAGTCATGTCAGTCCAGTCATGTCAGACATAAGTCATGTCAGTCATATCAGTCATGTCATTACAGTCATGCCAGTCATGTCACTCATTCCAGTTATGTCAGTCATATCAGTCATATTACTTTTGTTCATCATGCCAGTGATGTCATTTCAGTCATGCCAGTCATATCAGTTATGTCAGTCATGCCAGTCATGTCAGTCATGTAATGCCAGGCTTTGCAGACTACATTCATACTTTGAATACACGGGCAGTCATAGGCGTGCAAGGTGTGCAAGGAGTGAATTAACAAAGCATAGTCTCTGGCACCCTCAATCTCTCTCTGTCTGTAATATACAGGCCCAATCATGTATAGACACATGCAGGCCTTCCTATATTGTTCACATAGATGCAGCCCTAGCCAGATGTGCTATTTCTGTGTCTCCCTTTCTGACACACGCAGATGTCATCACACACTATCTGTAGAGCACACACTGGCCAAACCCAAACAGCTTCTTTTCACTTTTAGGTCTAAAGGACCTTTTGGGCTTCCTTTTGCCTATTGAGGCCAAAATATGCCTATTTGTGTGTGAACCCGCCAATCGCCGCTTGCGGCTATATTTCTCCTTATTAGGGTTCACACACGTAGTGTGGGAAACCTATTGTAATTGCTCGAATTTTTCTTCTTTTTCTTATTAGGGTTCACACACATAGTGTGGGAACCCTATTGTAATTGCTCGGATTTTTCTTTTTAGGGTTCACACACACAGTGTGGGAAACCTATTGTAATTGCTGAAATTTTTCTTATTATTATTTTTCCCCCTGTAAAACGCATACTGCAGCCTAGACCGTAAGGCCCAGAAAGACCAAACTTGGCAACAAGGTGCAGCAGGTGTGCAATGAGAGAAATAGAGACAGGGACCCACATTGGCCTGATGGTGGCGCTATAGCGCAGCATTTTGCGTTTTGGTCCATATCTCCCACAACGTAGGGCCTAGAAACAAAATTCCACTTCTGTTGGATTCCTTGGGTCAAGGCAAATAAAAAATAAATTTGAACTAATAAGCTCCGCCTACTTAGATTTTTTGCTAATTTGCATAATATGCAAAACCTACTTTTTTATACTAGTCCCTGGTTTTTCATCCGATCACCACAACCTTGGTGTCAAAATATTCAGGAGAATCTCATTATCAAAGTTGCTTAAAAACATTTTGAGATTTGCATACAGTCTGGTTGTCACATGTCAATCAATAGCTCCAAGGCGTGGCCAAATTTACTTAAACAGCCATATCTCAGCAACGCTTTGACGGATCTTCATAAAATTTTAACAGTTGTTAGGGCACATGACTCCGAGGTCATAGGTCAAAGCTGGCCACGATTGACCAATAGGGGGCGCTATAACATGGGAAAAACTGTTTCTCAGAAACCATTAGTCACATCAAGCCAAAACTTTACAGGCATCATCAGGGGCCCAAGTGATATCAAGACACACAATGATGACATCATCACTCAAAAAACATGGCCGCCATGAGCCAATTAATTTTTATTTGAATTAATTGGCCATTTGACAGACTTACCATTGGCCAAACAATATGAAACCTCACCACTGTGCATATCTCAGGACTATGTGTCATGCTGTGGAGTTTTGAAACATTTGGCCACTAGGTGGCGCTATTTGTAAAAATCCTGCATAACTCCTCCAAATTTTCACTTAGGAACATGCAACTTGTTTCTTTTTATTCCTTGCAGTAGACCTGACAACTTTGCAATTTCAAGTCCTATTAAAAAATGCATACTTTTGTCACATTCCTCAATTGTTTGAAAATAGGTATTTACAAACTAGTCATAGGAATTTGATCCAATTATGGCAAAATTGCTATGAGCATAATCAGTAGACTCTGTAGGTAAAAACTGATTAAAAAAATGTTGGATTTTTATTTATCTGATTGGTCCATTTTCCCATTATATCATTGTGGCCATGCCATATATGACCTATATTGCTATAACTCATAAACCATGTATGCAATCAACTCCCAATTTGAAAGGCTTTTATATCCTGAAGTCCTTGTGAGGTATGCCAAATTTGGTTCAAATTGGCCTGTCGGGGGCACTACAGTACCCAAAAACCTAAGAAAACATAAAAACTCATGCTGCAATCTTGTTATGCAGAATACAGACAAGTAATTGGTCTTGTATGATCCAGATCAATAAGTTCTATAACATTGCAATTGCATCTTATAACAAAAAGTGCACTGCCTGACCAGAAATGAACCTTTTAATTCACCAAAATGTCATATTGCATTACTGAGATTAATGAGATATCAGTATGGTAGTACTTGGGCTCCATCTAGTGGCCAAACATCGAAACTGACTGAAAACTATTTCTCACATGAAATACCACACAAACACACACACAAAGCTGATCTCAGCATGTGATTTAGTTCTGTGATCTAAATCATTTTGCCAATACAATTTATTTTGAACCTTTTGTGTCTTTACTGCCTCAACTGAATCTTTTTTTTTTAAATAAAGTACACTGCCTGACCAGAAATTAACCTTTAAGTCACCAAAATGTCCTATTTCATTACTGAGATTAATGAGATATCAGTATGGTAGTACTTGGCCTCCATCTAGTGGCCATATTCCGGAACTGACTGAAAACTATTACATGAAACACCACACAAACACACACAAAGCTGATCTCAGCATTGTGATTTAGTTCTGTGATCTGACTCAATTTCCCAATACACATTATTTTGATCCTTTTGGGCCTTTAGTGCCCTAATTGAACCTTTTTTTGCACATTGATTTATTTGTGCATTTTTTTCCACTCAAATAGCTTCTTTTCACATTTAGGGTCTAAAGGACCTTTTGGGCCTCTGCCTATTGAGGCCAAGAGGCCTATTCGTGTGTGAACCCGCCAATTGCCGCTTGCGGCTATATTTTCTTATTATTATTTTTCTCCGCATAAAACGCATACTGCAGCCTAGACCGTAAGGCCCAGGGAGACCAAACTTGGCAGAATGGTGTAGTCTGTTTGCGGGACCGTGGTAAAGTACAGACACCCACATTGGCCTGATGGTGGCGCTATAGCGCAGCATTTTGCGTTTTGGTCCATATCTCCTACCCCGTAGGTCCTAGAAACAAAATTCCACTTCAGGTGCATTCCTTGGCTCCAGACAAACAAAAAAGCCTCAAGAACCATTAAGCTCCGCCTACTTAGATTTTTTGCTAATTTGCATAATATGCAAAACCTACTTTTTTATACTAGTCCCTGGTTTTTCATCTGATCACCACAATCTTGGTGTCAAAATATTCACAAGAATCTCATTATCAATGAATATCAATAAAACTGTGACATTGGTATACAGTCTGGTTGTCACATGTCAATCAATAGCTCTGAGGCGTGGCCAAATTGACTTCAGCAGCTATATTTAGGGTTCACACACGTAGTGTGGGAAACCTATTGTAATTGCTGAGATTTTTCTTATTATTATTAGGGGTCCAAGCACCACCGGTGCTGGAACCCTATTGTATTTGTTCCGATTTTTATTAGGGTTCACACACACAGTGTGGGAAACCTATTGTAATTGCTGAAGTTTTTCTTATTATTATTTTTCCCCCTGTAAAACGCATACTGCAGCCTAGACCGTAAGGCCCAGAAAGACCAAACTTGGCAACAAGGTGCAGCAGGTGTGCAATGAGAGAAATAGAGACAGGGACCCACATTGGCCTGATGGTGGCGCTATAGCGCAGCATTTTGCGTTTTGGTCTATATCTCCCACAACGTAGGGCCTAGAAACAAAATTCCACTTCTGTTGGATTCCTTGGGTCAAGGCAAATAAAAAATAAATTTGAACTATTAAGCTCCGCCTACTTAGATTTTTTGCTAATTTGCATAATATGCAAAACCTACTTTTTTATACTAGTCCCTGGTTTTTCATCCGATCACCACAACCTTGGTGTCAAAATATTCAGGAGAATCTCATTATCAAAGTTGCTTAAAAACATTTTGAGATTTGCATACAGTCTGGTTGTCACATGTCAATCAATAGCTCCAAAGCGTGGCCAAATTTACTTAAACAGCCATATCTCAGCAACGCTTTGATGGATCTTCATAAAATTTTAACAGTTGTTAGGGCACATGACTCCGAGGTCATAGGTCAAAGCTGGCCACGATTGTCCACTAGGGGGCGCTATAACATGGGAAAAACTGTATCTCAGAAACCATTAGTCACATCAAGCCAAAACTTTACAGGCATCATCAGGGGCCCAAGTGATATCAAGACACACAATGATGACATCATCACTCAAAAAACATGGCCGCCATGAGCCAATTAATTTTTATTTGAATTAATTGGCCATTTGACAGACTTACCATTGGCCAAACAACATGAAACCTTACCACTGTGCATATCTCAGGACTATGTGTCATGCTGTGCAGTTTTAAAACATTTGGCCACAAGGTGGCGCTATTTGTGAAAATCATGCATAACTCCTCCAAATTTTCACTTAGGAACATGCAACTTGCTTCTTTTTATTCCTTGCAGTAGACCTGACAACTTTGCAATTGCAAGTCCTAAAAAAAAATGCATACTTTTGTCACATTCATCTATTGTTTGAAAATAGCTATTTACAAACTAGTCATAGGAATTTGATCCAATTATGGAAAAATTGCTATGAGCATAATCAGTAGACTCTGTAGGTAAAAACTGATTAAAAAAAATGTTGGATTTTTATTTATCTGATTGGTCCATGTTCCCATTATATCATTGTGGCCATGCCATATATGACCTATATTGCTATAACTCATAAACCATGTATGCAATCAACTCCCAATTTGAAAGGCTTTTATATCCTGAAGTCCTTGTGAGGTATGCCAAGTTTGGTTCAAATTGGCCTGTCGGGGGCGCTACAGTACCCAAAAACCTAAGAAAACATAAAAACTCATGCTGCAATCTTGTTATGCAGAATACAGACAAGTAATTGGTCTTGTATGATCCAGATCAATAAGTTCTATAACATTGCAATTGCATCTTATAACAAAAAGTGCACTGCCTGACCAGAAATGAACCTTTTAATTCACCAAAATGTCATTGCATTACTGATATTAATGAGATATCAGTATGATAGTACTTGGGCTCCATCTAGTGGCCAAACACCGAAACTGACTGAAAACTATTGCTCACATGAAACACCACACAAACACACACAAAGCTGATCTCAGCATGTGATTTAGTTCTGTGATCTGAATCATTTTGCCAATACACATTATTTTGATCCTTTTCGGCCTTTAGTGCCTCAACTGAATCTTTTTTTTTTACATAAAGTACACAGCCTGACCAGAAACGAACCTTTTAATTCACCAAAATATCCTATTTCATTACTGACATTAATGAGATATCAGTATGGTAGTACTTGGCCTCCATCTAGTGGCCATATTCTGACTGAAAACTATTGCTCACATGAAATACCACACAAACACACACAAAGCTGATCTCAGCATGTGATTTAGTTCTGTGATCTGAATTATTTTGCCAATGCACATTATTTTGATCCTTTTAGCCCCTTTAGTGCCCCAATTGAACCTTTTTTTGCACATTGATTTATTTGTGCATTTCTTCCACTCAAACAGCTTCTTTTTCACATTTAGGGTCTAAAGGACCTTTTGGGCCTCTGCCTATTGAGGCCAAGAGGCCTATTCGTGTGTGAACCCGCCAATTGCCGCTTGCGGCTATATTTAGGGTTCACACACGTAGTGTGGGAAACCTATTGTAATTGTCGGGTTTTTTCTTTCTTATTATTATTATTATTATTATTTTTCTCCGCATAAAACGCATACTGCAGCCTAGACCGTAAGGCCCAGAGACACCAAACTTGGCAGAATGGTGTAGTCTCTTTGCGAGACCGTGCTAAAGTACAGACACCCACATTGGCCTGATGGTGGCGCTATAGCGCAGCCTTTTGCGTTTTGGTCCATATCTCCCACCCCTTAGGTCCTAGAAACAAAATTCCACTTCAGGTGGATTCCCTGGCTCCAGACAAACAAAAAAGCCTCAAGAACCATTAAGCTCCGCCTACTTAGATTTTTTGCTAATTTGCATAATATGCAAAACCTACTTTTTCCTACTACTCCTTGGTTTTTCATCGGATCACCACAACCTTGGTGTCAAAATATTCAGGAGAATCTCATTATCAAAGTTGCTTAAAAACATTTTGAGATTTGCATACAGTCTGGTTGTCACATGTCAATCAATAGCTCCAAGGCGTGGCCAAATTTACTTAAACAGCCATATCTCAGCAACGCTTTGACGGATCTTCATAAAATTTTAACAGTTGTTAGGGCACATGACTCCGAGGTCATAGGTCAAAGCTGGCCTCGATTGTCCAATAGGGGGCGCTATAACATGGGAAAAACTGTATCTCAGAAACCATTAGTCACATCAAGCCAAAACTTTACAGGCATCATCAGGGGCCCAAGTGATATCAAGACACACAATGATGACATCATCACTCAAAAAACATGGCCGCCATGAGCCAATTAATTTTTATTTGAATTAATTGGCCATTTGACAGACTTACCATTGGCCAAACAACATCAAACCTCACCACTGTGCATATCTCAGGACTATGTGTCATGCTGTGCAGTTTTAAAACATTTGGCCACTAGGTGGCGCTATTTGTGAAAATCATGCATAACTCCTCCAAATTTTCACTTAGGAACATGCAACTTGTTTCTTTTTATTCCTTGCAGTAGACCTGACAACTTTGCAATTACAAGTCCTATTAAAAAATGCATACTTTTGTCACATTCATCTGTTGTTTGAAAATAGCTATTTACAAACTAGTCATAGGAATTTGATCCAATTATGGAAAAATTGCTATGAGCATAATCAGTAGACTCTGTAGGTAAAAAGTGATTAAAAAAATGTTGGATTTTTATTTATCTGATTGGTCCATTTTCCCATTATATCATTGTGGCCATGCCATTTATGACCTTTATTGCTATAACTCATAAACCATGTAAGTGATCAACTCGCAATTTGAACTGCTTATATAGCCTGAGGTCCCTGTGAGGTATGCCAAGTTTGGTTCAAATTGGCCTGTCGGGGGCACTACAGTACCCAAAAACCTAGAAAATCATAAAAACTCAGGCTGCAATCTTGTTATAAAGAATACAGACAAGTAATTGGTCTTGTATGATTCAGATCAATGAGATCTATAACATTGCAATTACATCTCATAACAAAAAGTGCACTGCCTGACCAGAAATGAACCTTTTAATTCACCAAAATGTCCTATTTCATTTCTGAGATTAATGAGGTATCGGTATGATAGTACTTGGGCTCCATCTAGTGGTCAAACACCGGAACTGACTTAAAACTATTGCTCACATGAAATACCACACAAAGACACACAAAGCTGATCTCAGCATGCGATTTAGTTCTGTGATCTAAATCATTTTGCCAATACAATTTCTTTTGAACCTTTTGGGCCTTTAGTGCCTCAAATTGGCCTGTCGAGGGCGCTACAGTACCCAAAAACCTAAGAAATCATAAAAACTTGTGATGCAATCCTGTTATGCAGAATGCAGACGAGTAATGGGGCTTGTATGATTCAGAACAGTGAAATAATTAACTTTGAAATGACATCTCATAAAAGTGCACTGCCTGACCATAAATAAACCTTTTAATTCACTAAAATGTCTTATTTGTCACTATAATATCAGTATGGTAATACTAAATTCCGGAACTGACTGAAAACTATTGCTCACATGAAACACCACACAAACACACTCATACACACACAAAGCTAATCTCAGTATGCGATTTAGTTCTATGATCTGAATAATTTTTTTTCCAATAAAATGTATTTTTGTCTTTAGTGCCTCAATGGCCTGTTATTTCTTGATTGGGTCCATCTATATATGCAGTAGTGTCCATGTCTACTTCCTGTTGGATGATCTGCTGATCTGTGGATTAGTCCTGAACTTTTATGATGTCCTAATTCTTCTGTGGACAGAATAACATGAGTACTTGTGTTCGTTTTGCCTGTATTGTAAATTATTGCTTTTCTGATCATATGAAATAAAAGGCACTGCTGGCCAAAAGGTCAAAATGTGCAAATCTGTCCTAACAGCTTTGTTAAAGATTTATATTCATCATTGATGACATGTGACACTAACTACACTGCACTGTATATATTTACCAAAGGTATACAAACCTCTTTCATGCAATAAGTGTCAAAAGTTGCAAATTATTTGGCCAGTAGATGGAGCTGTGAGACAAAATTTGAAATGCACATATAGTTTTTAGACTTTTCCCTTCCAAAATACAGCGCATTGTTTAAAGGTCAAAGTTTTTAAACTCTTTCATAAAGTTCTCATGATCACTCATATGTGGAGATCTGTTTATACAGGCTATGTGCACTAAGTATCTGCATTCAAGAGGCTTATTTCCAGAGGTGGGCATTGCAAGTTCAGGAAGTAAAAGTCACCAGCAGGATTTTGCTCAGTCCTCCTGGATTGTGTTGATTCCACATTTTACCTGCATTGCACTAATTAGAAAATATAGCAAGCTTCAGTAAAATCCTGCTGAAGACTTTTACTTTCTGAACCTGTAATGTCCACCTCTGATTATTTCACCTCACATGCTCAAAGTGATTAAGGCCTTTGGTCTATGGCCTTTGTATCTAACCCTAATCCCAATTTTCTAAAAACAACAAGTGTATGTGATTTTCATTTGCATAAAATTGTCAGAACATTATATATTGACAAACATTTTCATATTTGGGCTCTATTTGAGACCAGTGCAAACTGTCAATATAATAACACACGAGAACCTCTTTATAAACATAATGTATTTTATTTATAACTGACAATCAACACAATGCAAAACTTTTCATGTTCAGTATAACAACTAGGAGAGAAGGCTGAATGCAAGTGCGGACTGACCAATGATTTAATACCAAAACGAATACATACACAGCACACAGAACAGACACCAAGAATAAATCAAACATCTAACATATGAACCAAACACTAACAGAAATAACTGGGTGGGCAAGGCTAAAGAAAAGAAAATACAACAAGCAAAACCACACAAAGTACATCTAACAGAGAATGTAAAATACAAGGAGTACACACAGACTAGTATTATAGACACAAAAGACCAAGATACCAAATAACATACAAGCAAGTGGTACTTACAATAACAGACCACATAAGAGACTAAACGCAAGACTTAAATACACTGACCAAAGAAGGTACTTAACAAGACACACCAGAAAGCAATAACGAGGGGCAGAAAACAAGGCAGGGGAGTGAAGTCAGACACAATGAGGAATTTCAAAATAAAAGACAAACGGAAGACATGACCGACAGGAGGGAGGCAGGACTGTGACATTCAGTCTGTTTATTTGAGATCATTTCTCTAGATAAATATAATAAAAAAAAATTTATGATAATGTATAGTATAACTATTGTAATAATCCCTCACTAAGGAGCTGAGGTGCCCTGTACTGGTTCACAGCAAATAAAAGAAACATCAGATAATAATACAGTCCACTGTAAATTAAAATTTTGTCATTATTGAGTTCAAAGCAGACCTGTAGTTAGTAATCACAATATGTGTAGATATCTATATATCTCTATGTGCAGTATGCAAGCAGCTTTACAAGCGCATGGGTCCATATCCCTAATGAGCAAGCCAGGGGCGACAGTGGCAAGGAAAAACTCCCTTGGCATGATTAGGAAGAAACCTTGGGAGGACCAAGACTCAAAAGGGAACCCATCCTCCATTGGGCGGCCCAGCTAGTAGTCACAGTCCCTCCAATATGGAAGTTGAGCCTCAGGTAGGAAGGACTTGTGTGACTGAATTCTCCTGAAGAATCATCTGAGCACATCAAATAGAGAGATAGTTAAGGTGCAGCTGTGACAGTTAGAGTGAAGGTGTTTGTCTGGTCTCTAAAGGAATATGAAATATGTTTAGCATACCTGCAGCAACACTTGTATCACAGACCTGTCCACCTTTTAATTCTGTGATAGAGTGTATGCCAATCCACATGTGCTAGATGTGACATCATTGGTAGATGACTGTAACATGGTCCTACAGTGCACACTGATGAACCATTGATGCCATCAAGACCACATGCCTTGTGTAAGGGAACCCTCCATAAAGATCTGAGCACATCAGACACAGACATGGTTAATGTGCACCTGTCACAGTACAATGGTAGTTTAACTTTACATAAAGATATGTTTGTCTCCAAATTACAATAGAACATCTTACCTGGTGAACGCAGCAGATACCAAATCTGTCCATCTCTGTAATCTGTGATAGCATGCAAGTGATTCCATATGTGCTTGATGTCACATCCTTGATAGTTGACTGCAACTTGTCCCTGGCCTTTAGAAGGACATTCCTGGCTTTCCTGTATGACACCAGGTTCCCAGACATGTAGGCAGCACTGACCACTCTTTGACCAATAGCTCCAGCCTTTAATCAGGAATTTTGGTTTGTGCAGGATTAGATGTGAAGTTAAATGTCCATGTTTATTGCTTCTTGGAAACTGTATTACCTGTGGATTCAGTCCTGAAGTATGATATTTGTCAACAGTCCTTTAACAGATGATTTGAGAACTGTTTTGCTTTGTTAAACATTTGGCCTGTATTTTATATTAATACCTTTATATTTCATAATAAAATAAAAAAATAAAATAAATAATACATACAATAAAATAAAATGCTGTGAACCAGTTAATAGGGCACTCTCAGCTCCTTAGTCTGTTCCCACAAGAGGCCGTCCAGAAAGTTTACCCCCTGTATCCCCCAGCCCCCCACATCGTGGACGCTTCAATTTGTGCCTGACTTAATCAAAAGTTTTAGTTCAAAGTGTCACCAAATTGTCAGTAAAGTGTCAGCAAACCGTCAGCAAACGTTAAGTACCTGAAATTGAAGATTAATGAAAACAATTCAGTACAATACATTCATGAAAACTGAAATATGTTGGCATAACAGAAACACTGACATCTTCTGCAGAAACATCTTTGATATATACATGATCAATCAAAGTGCCATGTTCAGTTGTTGGTTCTCTTATAACCTGAGTAAAGCCATGGAGTTGCATAGTATTACTGACTGTACTTGTTACAAAAAGATTTTCATTGAAATCTCCCATGATCACTTTTCTTCCTGGGAACCTGTCAATATGAGAAATCAAGTGTATCAGGTTATTTTGAAACATTACCAGATTGTAGGAAGGAGGTCTGTACAGAACTGCCACTGTTGTATTCAGCTGAGGTAGGATGAACTGCAGGCATTCAATGTTAATGCATGGTAAATCAACAATACTACAACCAGTATGTCGTTTATAATACACACCAACACCACCATGTTGTCGATCCTTCAAGTCAGCAAACATCACCTGACTAGTGTCATATGAAAAACATCTGGGTTTACTATAGAATGTAAATTCAGATAATTCAATATCAATGTTGCAATCATTTGGTTGTAACCAAGTTTCTGTCACACAGATAATGTCAGCTTCCATGTACCTCGTATCATGTCTCAGGTTTTCCACATGGCATGTTAGTCCTTCAACATTGTGCAGAAGAATCTTGTATGACCCACAGGGAGGTGGCAGCTCTGTCACTGGTTCAATAAATAGAGGCATGTTATGTAATGACTGTTCAATGTCTTCTTTTGCATAAATAGCACTCTCTTTGAAATCTTTTATCTTAAGCCCTTCCAAAGATGTTACACGACTCAAGGCCACATATGCTTGTCCTGCTGCAAATATCTTTTTTAGTGACACAACAGCTTTTTCCACAGTAAGACCTTGTACTTTGTGAACAGTGCAAGCCCAAGCTAATTTCAGGGGAAACTGTCGTCGCATTCCACCACTTTTTGTCACTCTTTCTTCTTCAGGGAAAATAGGAGTGGCTTTTTCAAATCCTGGTTTTAAACAAGGATGTTTTGCTCTTAATTTATTTCCTATTCTTTCATTTTCAAATGTGACATATATTTTGGCTGGAAAGTCATCTTCAGAATCAAAACACACTTCAGCAACTGTACCAAATGCACCGTTTACAAGTCCGTCTGCTACATCAATGTTTTTAAGAAGCATAACATGAGCATTTACAGCGATGTGAAGAGATTCTGGTAAAGACGTGTGGGTAGTATGAACATGATGTCCATGCATTTTTTCCAGCCGACCTGTTTTTGCAACCTTTTCAAAGTCCTGTGCATGAATGATAGTAATGTCTGCACATACCTTCTTCAACATGTTTGCATTGTGATCATCCACTTCAGCATTTGTTGCATAAATATACAGAGCAGTACTGTCCAGTTCATCACCTTCACCACCTGTTTCACATAATTTCAACATATTCACATCATGTTCTGACAAATTATCTTGTCTTTTGTGTTTCCTTAAACGACTCAGTAACTGAGCAAACTCCATGTTTTTTTGTCTCATGATTTGTGACAGCTCAACCAATGCAAAGTGGTTCTGCCATAGATTTACACCTTTAGGCTCAGTGTATAGAGACTTTCCTTTCACAGGAGAAAGTTGATAAAAATCTCCAACTGCAATTATAGACACATTTCCAAAAGCAGAATAATCTCCTTGTTGTTTAATTTGTCTCAATCTGCCATGAATATACGATAAGAGTTTGTGATCAACCATTGAGATTTCATCAATAATGACAATTTGTAGATTTCCCAATTTAGCTCTCAGTGAATTTATCTTTTCATCTCCGAGCGGTTGATAAGGCAGCGTTACCTCTGGTGATATAGAGAAACAGTTGTGTATTGTTGCAGCGTCGATGTTAAATGCACTTACACCAGTTGGAGCTGTTATTAACACATGCGTCTCATCTGGATTATCTGACAATCGGGACAGGATGCGACATGATTCGTAGTATATTGCTTTGATTAACATGGATTTTCCAACACCACCTGGACCAGATATAAACACATGAAATGGCTGCGGGTTTTTAGCAAGTGTCTTTTCTAAACACCAATGTCGAATTTTGTAAAATATTTCAGACTGTTGTTCGTTTAGTGAACGAAGCACATACATTGCTTCCTCTTTTCGCATACCTTTCTCTTTTCCTATAGCACAGCGTGGTTCAGCTGGTAATAAATCAGGTATGTCAGCAGCAGAAATATTTTGCTCTGTTTCATCAGTAGGATTTTCTTTTCTGTGAAGACATTCTAAACGTTCACGTTCATTCTCTGGACAGATTTCCGCCCAAGCATCTTCCACTGCACCGTTTCTTTTTAACTGTTCCTCGGCTTCATCTATTGTGTCAGCATCTTTCTCGAAATATGACATATTTAAGTCTACTATTGTTTTGACTGATTGGACTTCTTCATCAGAATATTTGATAAACCCAGTCTTATAAAAATCCTCATAAGTGTTGAAAGTTGGTGGCTTGAGTTGACAATCCAAATAATGAGGCAAAAACAATTGCAAAATACTTTGATAATGCTTCTCTGGATGTTTTGTGGGTGAAAAGCGAGCGTATCGCACAACAGCAGAATCTGTTCGTGTCCGTTTCCTTATGAATCCTAAGCTTTTCTCCAACTTTATGGCATCACGAGCTGAACTTTCAGATTTTGACAATATTCTGTACTCCGATGCAAAACTGGCTAAACACATCTGGGAAAATTCGTCCGTTTTTGGTCTATATCTGTATCTGTCTGTGATGCTGTTCATCCATATGTTTTGATTATCATCATTGTCATATTCAGCTCGCGTTTGTATTACGTGAAGTGGAAGACTCATTCTCACTACGTTATCACCAGTAGGAATAAATTGCACTTTGCGAGAGGCTTCTTTCAGTTTCATGTTAGTAAGTCGGTACACACTTTCCTGAGCTGAAACTTCACGATTGTGTAAAAATACACTTCCGAGTTTCCGTAAAGCATGTTTAGCGTCAAGGTTACCTTGTTCTGTGGCTTCTTTTTGAGTACGTGACAAAAGCAATCCCATCTCTCTCTCAGCTTTGGAAATGTAAGAGATTATATACACAATGCAAGAATATGCATCAACTACAAACTGAATGTCCATATTTGCATTCCAACAACGTATAAGATCTCTGTTGTATTGGTTTACCCATATGTCACCTGGTTTTCTTTTTAGGACAAAAGTAGTTTTTCGAGACACTCTGATGTAAGCAGCTTCAAATATCTCTTGACTTATACCAAGCGAAGCAAATAACTCCTCAGTAGAATCAAAGATAACATCTGTATTCAATAACGCATCTTTTACTTTTTTCATGATAGCCTCTGCTACATCTTTTTCCATTGAAGGCATGTTATTACCTTTGGCTGATTCCACATAATTCTCATCTTTCTCTTTAGCATCTTTTTCAGGATTGTCAGTTTTACGCCTTGTTATAAATGTTCTGCTACTCGGTGGGCGTGGAAAATTAAAACGACAAGTTGTTTTCTTTTTTCTGCATGATTTTGAATGTCTTTTGCTGTGTTGTTGTACACTGGAAACAATGTCATGCATTTCTTTGTCATCCTCCGATGGCATTTCACATGTCACATAGTGATCTACAAATGACACAACTTCATCATCATCATTTTTGTCCACTTGAGGTGCATCCTTGACCCAAAACAAGCAGTGAGTGTGAGGTGAGCCACGCTGTTGAAATTCAACTCTGTAAAAGTAATCAACAATTTCGCCAATCGGTTGTGCTTCAGACATAATCACATCTTTAAGGAAATAGTGGAATCGATGTTCAAACATCCTGGCTGCTGTGACAGGGTTAGTTTTTATTAGAGCACATCTTTCTGACCAGTCTAGATCATCAGTAGAAGTTTCTCTCCCCTCTTGTTTGAGAATAGTTTGCAATAATTCTGGCCAACGCAGATCAGCAGATGAAAATGAGCAAAACCATGTGGGAATACCCAGTTGTCGCACCATTGCAAACAGGTCTTTTTGAACACTTTGCCAGAAAGGGGGTGTACCACGAATAGGTCTTAAGAATTTATACCCTTCATCAAAATTGAAAATGTTCTGCAAGGCTTCTCTGTTAGTCAACATTTCTGATGTAATCACAGGTTTGTTGCGTGTATCATGTCCTTTTCTCAATGCAATAGACACATTTGACACAATCTGATTTAACTCTGACAAATATTGACCATAAAAAATGTAATCCAAGTTCTTTGCAAAACGTCCGTCTGCGTTGAGTATTCTGGTGTTCAAGTATCTGCTCAGTGTGAGTTTCTCTTTTCTGTGGTCATGAAAAGTACCCGTACCATTTGGAAATAGAACTGGAAAACACTTTGCCTCATTTGAATGATCGTTCAAGAGCCTTACAGGATTATTACCTTCTGCAGGTGCCACAGACATTATGCCATCAAAGTGCTGATCCAAAACCTCTTGTGCAATATCAACAGGTTGTAAACAGGTATCCATGAACATACCGTGCTGTTGTCTGTCGTGCAAGGTTTCATCTATATCCACATCTTCAGATTCATTATTCTCATCATTGTTCTCCTCATCAACATGCTGTGTACATGTGTCATCAGGCTCTTGTGTTTCATGTTCAGTTTTATTTAGTGGATTGACCCAGTCATTATTAAATGTCACATCTCTGTAAAAGTCATTATGTTGTTTGAGGTACAATAATGCATCCTTTATTTTTTCTGTATTAACAAATTTGTACTCATAGTGCCCCTTGTAAGTCAATTTCCTCTTTAGTTTTATGCGAATCATCAAATCAACATTTTCTGTTCTTGGTAGCACTTCAGTTACATCTGTAATGTTAGATGGAACACACACAACAGGTCCATGAACACCATTCTGTCCACCTTTTGGTAAAGACACAAGTCTCATGAATGGAATATTCATCCCAATCAGATGTTGTTCAAGTGAGTTTAGATTGTGTAGTTCAGGTGGAATTGGTTCTAGTGCAAGATTGTTCATAACACTTTCTTCTGGCATTTTCCCATTAAGAATCTTTCTGTGACATGTGTAGCAAATCCACAGTGATCCAGCAGGGCCAGTTTGAATGTTACACTTAGGAACACAGGTATGACTACATCGATGTAAGTATGTGTCAGTAATACATCTCTCTGCTATGGAAACAACCTCCTGGGCTTTATTGAGATATGTATCTTTTCTGCATTTGATTACTTGATTCTTGAACAATAGTCGATGGCATACTGAGCACACATATTCAGGACCAGTACTTATTTTCTCTCTGAAGTTTTCAGTCACATAGTTAATATCTTTGTGTTTCCTTTTTTCTGTGTTCTTTCTTTCTTTACTTCTGTTTTTAGTAACGTTAGCATAGCAGATGTCTGTTTTATACCTCTCAATACCAAGTTGTTTCTTAGCTGCTTGATGTTGAGGATCATGATGATAAGCTTCAAAACTCCTCTCCATACTCTTCTTTTTCTTAGCCGTTTGATATTCTGGATCGGTATGATAAGCGTCAAAACTCTGTCTTTTTATAGTCTCTCTGTGATGTTCATTTGAGGAATATTTATTAATACTTAATTGTTTCACATGTTCCCTGTGTTCCATATCCGTCGCATATTTGTTTACACTTGCTTGTTTAACTTTTCCACTGTGTTCCATATCCGTCGCATATTTGTTTACACTTGCTTGTTTAACTTTTCCTCTGTGTTCCATATCCGTCGCATATTTGTTTACACTTGCTTGTTTAACTTTTCCACTGTGTTCCATATCCGTCGCATATTTGTTTACACTTGCTTGTTTAACTTTTCCTCTGTGTTCCATATCCGTCGCATATTTGTTTATGCTTAACTGTTTATTCCGTTCTTTATGTTGCGAATTCGTTGCGTATTCAACACTGCTACGTGTTTTGACACTATCTCTGTATATTTCATTTTCACGGTATCGTTTCAGTGTTCTCTGAATCTTTTCCTCCTGGCTTGTTCCATATTTGATTCTCCGTTTCTCAAGTTCAGAGCGACTGGACTTTGTTTCTGATTTTCTGCTGTCACATCTCTTTAAACCTAGTGCGGCACAGGTCTGTCCATCAGGAACTTTAACACACGTCACTACTTCATAATGAGACTCGCTACAATGTTTGAGGTATATTCCCGCATCTTGGTCGCAACTATTGCACGATGAATATTTTAGCCACGTATTTCTAGTGAATGTAAATATATTGGTAAAAAAAAGATCGGCTGCAGCTTGTATTTCAACTTCAGTAGCCCAGGTTCCCACGTATTTCATTCGGGAAGTAGCAAGATAATTTGCAACAGATGAAAACCCTTGTCGAAGACAGTTAATGTACTTAGATTCGTTTCTCTCCATTTGTGTAGTTACAGCACGTCGTATTTTTCTGTGTTCTTTCTCACTTCCGCTAATTGCAAATGCCAGTGATCTGAATAAACAGTTACCGTCACCAATGATAGTTTTTGTTTCACAAGGATCACCCATCGGTACTGGTATGATTTGGTCGCTACGAGCATGTTCGATGTACACAACGTTTTGCCTTAAACATAATGTCTTCTGCTGTTTCACTGTCAATGGACAAAACTGAAAGTATTCACGTTGTGTGTCGCCAATCAGCACGTCACTGTCATTTCTCACAGATACATCGGTAAGGTTGTTTACATGCTTCATTCGTTTACCAACATGCAGTTCGGGTACCGTTTTCACCTCGGAATCATTGTCAGCTGCTTTGCGTTTACTTTGCACGTTTGCTTTGCTGCAGGGTTGTGAACGGTCAAATGCGTCACCTTTTTTAGTTTCATTTTCATTTGTGTTACGATTTCGTTTTAGCACACTGCTGTAGAGCTCTCGGTGTGTAGTGACAGACAAACCACCTTGTGTTTTCTCTTCCGCTGTGCTTCTGCCAGTTATGTTCACAACAACGCCAGTAACTTCAAATTGTGCTCCTTCAGCTTTCAGTGAAAGACCAAGTATCATAACGTGGTTAAGTAATGATTCCATGTCAGCATAAAAAGCAGCCAAACTCTTGCCTGAATCAATACGTGCACCGTTTTCGCTTCGTGAATGAGAGTCAATCAGCACATACCAGGAGTCTTGTTTAATGATAGCACATGTATTCTCTTTAACAGTAAACAAACATGCTTCACATTGCATAAACACTCTTCGGATTGCCTCATCATGTGACATAAGAACGTTTTGTAACGGTCCATATTCAGTGACGCCAAACTTCCCAGTAAACATTTCATCATGAAAATTTATTGAAAAGTCATATCCACACACAGTGTATTCTGTAGGTACATCTGTAACATATAAATAGCCCAATGGATCATGAATTTTGCCGGCATCTCTTATATTGCTGTAGAATCTGTCACCATTCAGCAGAACATCATCAAGGTCTCTGATTGTCCAAGAAAGCACATTTTTTACTTTGTTAGTCATGATGGCAGTAATACTATTTGCAACACATTGTTTGTTACTGTTTATGCCAAACTTTGGATGAGCTTGATGAAAAGAACCTCTGAGCATATCCACATGTACACATTCATCAGAATCAGTTTTGCAGCTTGTATCTGGTAAGGTATTTGGCAAGTATTTGGCAATTGTATTTGGCAAGGTATTTGGCAAGGTATTTGGCAAGGTATTTGGCAAGGTATTTGGCAAGGTATTTGGCAAGGTATTTGGCAGGTATTTGGCAGCTTGAGTTTGTAAATTGCTTTGAGGAGTGCTCTTCAGGAGCACTCCCGTGTCAGTCAGACCTTTTTTGTCAAGGGATGAAGGCATAACCCCGTCAGTCAGAGACGAGATCTGGTCTGCAGGACAGCTGTGGCTCACAGGAACAGTCTCAGTCAGGACCTTTTTGTCAGGGGAAAAAGCCAGAACCCCGTCAGTCTGAGCCACAAGCCGCTCCGTAATCCTCCTCCTGGCTGCAGCCGACCTCAGCGAAGCTTTCGTGCGAGGCATCTGAAAATACAAACACACAACCAGTCAAAACCTATGATGTCTATCCCAACACGACATACTAATCAATCAATATTACTTAATACAAACAGCACATATCAAATCATAAAAAGAAAAAAGGTAAAAAAAAATCAGAACAGACATTGTATTCGTGACAGGTGTATTCATGACTAATTTCTTACTTGCATACATTGTTACAGTATTGCATATAGAAATTACTGTGAAGTAAATGCCTTCCTAACACCATGTTATACAAACTAAGCATTACTTTATAATCAAGGGACTTGATTCAAGGGACCATTTCCACTAATGTACATTTTTCAGAATACAATGAGCAAAACCACGCTTTACTGCTCATTTAAAAGCTGTATAGCTTTAAAACAAATAACCACATCAGAATACTTGATCAGACAAGCTTAAGTTGCAAATATGTACATCACTAAACACTTTCAGCTCAACAGTTTAAAAATGTATTGTGTGTGTGAGATGTGTTCAGCAGGCTTTGCTTCAACAGGACATTCTTGCTTCTTCCTTGGAACGCCAACATTCATTCTTCATCTGATTCAGGAGCTTGATGTCAGCAGCACCTGTGTAACAGCTGTTTCATATACTCTACTTGTGCTAAGCACTGATCACTTAGTGTATATATAAATAAACAATTTAACACATTAAATGTCTTTGTTCCAATAGCGTAGTTAATCTAACAGACAAGTTAAACAAAAACATTCCATTTGGTTCCACTTTAGCAATTAAAACATATTACCACATAATGCATTGTGAAACAGAATATGTATTATGAAAATGTTGCTGGGTGTTATCGTGCCCATGCTAACTTCTAAGCATTAATTTCAATAGTAGTTAAATTAATAATACATTGTTCAGCTCATCATTTGTGCACTTACTCAACTGGACACTAAACTCAACCATGTTTACTCACTATATAATAATTTTGTATACCACCACTCAACACTAAATCAACTTCACAGCTAAAATGCATGTGTGTGTCATCTTCATACAGCAGGCATTGCTCCAAGATTAATCTTGTGTGTGTGGCACATCATCTAGCAGGCGTTGAGTGGCATCCTCAACCAGCAGGCGTTGAGTGGCATCCTCAACCAGCAGGCGTTGAGTGGCATCCTCAACCAGCAGGCGTTGAGTGGCATCCTCAACCAGCAGGCGTTGAGTGGCATCCTCAACCAGCAGGCGTTGAGTGGCATCCTCAACCAGCAGGCGTTGAGTGGCATCCTCAACCAGCAGGCGTTGTGTGTGTGTGTGTTATTCTTGTGTCTTAATTGTCACACCAACAGCACATTTCACATCTTTCAAAGTTGATCAGTATCATGTAATCAGCAGCACATGTGATACCTGTTGCACATACTCACAAGTGTATTACCATTTGATGGGCTATTTTATAGCATGCATTAAATATTTCTAGTGCAAATACTACACATTCACTGCATTAATGTAATTACTGCTGCATAATCTTTAAACTATTGGACAGAATATTCATGAGCCAATTAAACTGTGAGAATGCATCAAATTGTCCTCAACACAGAATACAATGAAGACTACTTCAAGACATCCGCTACACTGCAGTTTACTCTGTTCCAAATAGGAGTATAAATTTAGTCTAGGCAATAAGCAGGTTAACTTACTGTACCTAATCAAGTTTCAAACATCAAAGCACAATTAAGACAGGGTACACATTGAACAGGACTTTGAGAAGTTGGAGCTGCAGTTTCTGAGTTCTCTTCTATACATTTTACATTATTGCTTCCAAGTGTTTACATATCACTACAGATACTCATCATAAATGAACAATTATTCTGCAACACATCAACTACTCTCACCATTCATTGTGTGCACCGTTTTATAAAGGTATACCAGTTCAACCACTGTTCATACACGATACACTTCAAACGTACCTTTAATGTGTTCCAGCACAATTCTCCTTCACCACAATTCTCCTTCACCAACAAGCTATTCATACAAAATAGACAAAACACATTTGTAACAGTTAGTAAACATTAAGGGGTTAAAAAATTCATATGTATAATTTTAAAAAGCTGCTATAACGACATGAATCATCAATTGGACAAACACTTAGAATCTTTCTATTCTACTTAAGGCTACAGTTATACAGCATTACTAAAGCCCCATACTTATCAAGTTATTTGGCTAGTGTATATAAGTATGGTATGGAAGTTTATCTATGTTAATTTTAAAATGAAAATGTGAAAATAATTAAAATATTAGTCCATTCTAACTTCTAAGCATCAATTTCAACACAGGTTGTTAAATTAATAATACTATATAATAATTTTGTATACACCACTCAACACAAAATCAACTCCACAGCTAAAATGCATGTGTGTGTGTGGCATCTTCATCCAGCAGGCGTTGTGTGTGGCATCTTCATCAAGCAGGCGTTGCTCCAAGATTATCGCGTGTGTGTGGCATCTTCAACCAGCAGGCGTTGTGTGTGTGTTATTATTCTTGTGTCTTAATTGTCACACCAACAGCACATTTCACATCTTTCAAAGTTGATCAGTATCATGTAATCAGCAGCACATGTGATACCTGTTGCACATACTCACAAGTGTATTACCATTTGATGGGCTATTTTATAGCATGCATTAAATATTTCTAGCGCAAATACTACACATTCACTGCATTCATGTAATTACTGCTGCATAATCTTTAAACTATTGGACAGAATATTCATGAGCCAATTAAACTGTGAGAATGCATCAAATTGTCCTCAACACAGAATACAATGAAGACTACTTCAAGACATCCGCTACACTGCAGTTTACTCTGTTCCAAATAGGAGTATAAATTTAGTCTAGGCAATAAGCAGGTTAACTTACTGTACCTAATCAAGTTTCAAACATCAAAGCACAATTAAGACAGGGTACACATTGAACAGGACTTTGAGAAGTTGGAGCTGCAGTTTCTGAGTTCTCTTCTATACATTTTACATTATTGCTTCCAAGTGTTTACATATCACTACAGATACTCATCATAAATGAACAATTATTCTGCAGCACATCAACTACTCTCACCATTCATTGTGTGCACCGTTTTATAAAAGTATACCAGTTCAACCACTGCTCATACACGATACACTTCAAACATACCTTTAATGTGTTCCAGCAGAATTCTCCTTCACCAACAGGCAATTCATAGAAAATAGACAGAACACATTTGTAACAGTTAGTAAACATTAATGGGTTAAAATAATTCATATGTATAATTTTAAAAAGCTGCTATAACGACATGAATCATTAATTGGACACTTAGAATCTTTCTATTCTACTTAAGGCTACAGTTATACAGCGTCACTAAAGCACCATACTTATCAAGTTTTTGGGCTAGTGTATATAAGTATGGAAGCTTTTCTGTGTCAATATTAAAATGAAAATGTAGCCTAACACGCATGTTCCACACATACAAGCAACTTTGAGCTCAAAATTCAAATGCAATAACTCCATTTACATTTGCAATGTGATAGACGTCTATTCATATTTCACATACATTTTGGTGCTGACAAACCACCGACACAAAAAAACATTCACATTCAGACTAGTATAAAAAGCACAAATTGCCTCTGCAAGCACGTACATTTTTATACACAACGTAAAAAATTATATACATAACATACTCATAGTCCATTATTTTGACTAAAAAAATTAAAACCTGTGCGTGACCAGGTTTTCCAACGAGCACAAAACATGCATAGCAACACTCGACCCAGCAGACGCTTCATTTACCCAAATACACCATTATCTGGGCTACATTAAACCATATACACGAATCGCCCGATTGTACAGTTATAAATCAGTACGTGTAAGTGCTACTACTTCACTACATCTACAACCACGCCTACTCAGCCAGCGCCCTCGTGGTCAGCTGCACTGGGCGCCGCCATTACAGGCACAAGACCCACACGCCATCTTAGAGCAACTACAAAACCGCTCTTACTCATACATATACAAATCATGTATACTTGCTCATACATGTACACTGCAAATATATGTAACATCAAATAACTCGTTTTCATGAAAGAACTAGGCAATATAAATGAAAACTGATGGCACTCTGGACAACTACAACAGCACAAAAACGTTCCGCTAGCATACGCACGGAACATGCTAGCGTTGTACTAGCGAACGCACTAACCACGTTATAACATACTTTAATCCTTTATTTAGCTCATTTGCCATCTCATACACTAAAACGTCCATCTAAACACAATTAACCAAACAATCTAGAGCAAAAATCCGACGTCAAAAACAACACATTTCTGACATTTGTCTAATCGGACTAGCATGCTAAGCGCAAACAGCATGATAGCATTGAACTAGCACACGCGCTAATTACATTATAACATACTTTTATTCTTAATTTATCTCATTATCTCCCTCACTAAACTTTACGTCCACACAAGTAACTTTATCACAAACAAGAACATTAACCCAGCATATTAAAAAACAGCACATTTTAGACAATTGTCTTACACTACTTAAGAGACCAAAGCACATCTTACCTCAACAAGAGCAGAATGCACGAAAGAACCTGATCGCACGTGCGAGGGAACATTCTGGGGCGGGGCCATCGACCAGAACAGGATACACGGGCAGCAGACACCCTTCAACAACCACAATGACTTTAAGTCCACATTAGTCAGTCTTTTAAAGCCATCACATTTGTTGTGATCCTAATATTTATGATTCTGAAAATCAAATAATTAGAAGTAAATGTCTTGTGTGGTTTTCATGTCCCATGGCCTCAAAAACGCACACACACAGCCCTGTAAGTAAACATGCACTCACTTTCTTTATTATACTTGGCTACCACAAGAACACCATGACAAACCAAAATAAGTATTTGTCAGCATGTTGATAAATTCTGTTTTTTTTTAATTATTATTTAGTCATGTTTTTTACTGCCTCATAGGCCTATTGTCTAGACTTCTCATTAAGAAATCCACTTCAAGCATTCTAATCAAAACGTATCACATATAGCATAAACACTCACAGATCTACCTACAGTACTCACTACACATGGTCTTTTCTCCCTCTTATCTCTCTCTGTATTACACACTCCACCATATTATGTCAGACATGCTCACTGTGACAACTAACACTGCCCATTATACACACACAGACACACATTCACATACAGCCCTTACTCATGAACACTTTCACATAATCACAACAAACCTATCTCTCTCTCTCTCTCTCTCTCTCTCTCTCTCTCTCTCTATCTCTCTCTCTCTCTCTCTCTCTCTCTCTCTCTCTCTCTTTATTATACATGCACACACATGCACTGGCCTACCTATTGGTTTCATATACACATTGCTTCACCCATACCTACCCAGTGATTACATACATGCTTACGCATCTCAGTCATAGGTTCAGCACATACACTACATACACCATCATCAGACATGTGAGTTGTCTGTGACAACTGACACTCCTAAAACCTCTTCATGACATATATATTTCATATTGCAACTGCCCCATAACTACACTGCCCTAGCCATTCTTATCCATACTTCAGGGACTAACAATCACATGCACAAACTAACATTTAGTTTGTTTTTGATAACACTCACACACTCTCTCTATCACACACACACATACACAAACAAATACAGCTCTAGCTCATGAATGCTTTCATGTACTCACACCAAACGTCACAGGCACACTCCTGTCTTGTCAGACATGTGAGTTCACTGTGACAACTGACACTGCCCATTATACACACACTCACTGCTGTGTAGTGAAAGTCTAAACAGCGAATGCCAGGGTGAGTCTGACTCCTCAGCCCACAGCTCTGCCCAGTTTTGGGGAGGGCTTGATTTCAGAGCTCAACTAGGTGAGGAAAAGCAATATGTAGCCTTTCCCTTTTACTCTTCCATCTAGAGGTTGCTGAGCACTTAACCACTTAACGCACGCACACACACACACACACACACGTGCAGTCAAAGGCCAAGTGGTTTATATATGCAAACTGAGTGAAAGTCACAATGTACACGAGTAGATGATTGGCAAATATTTTTATTAAAGATGAAATGATGAGTGATGGGTTTGTTTTGGTTTACAAAGATAAACAACTGACAATCAATAAGAGCTGTGTGAAGGATATATACAGCATGTTAAACAATGTAGTCCTACAAGAAATAACTAATAATTATGATTACGACAAGCATAGTCATCTACTTAGTTGTCATTCCTGAGAAGTCGTAGGCACTATGATAGTGCTTCTGTATGTGGTATGAGAAGACGACTAAACACCAGTAGCCAATCTGTGCAACAAATGTCATGGTAGAGGTGCAAATGTGCATAACAAGTGGCCCATTAATTGCAGTATTTTTCAAGCATTGTGTGAGTCCTGTAGTGCTTCATAGTGTCTTACGATGAAAGAAAGTCCACGTGAATGCAGAAATCATCAGTGCACTGGAGTGTACAGATTTCTCAAGCTGTTCATATTTCAATTCACATCCAACTCACATAGTATGTTAAGGCATAATATTGCCCATTATACGCAAACACAAACACACACATTCACATATACAGCCCTAATTCATGAACACTCTCAATCACACCAAGCCTATCTCTCTCAGTCTATTACACATGCACACACACATGTACTGGCCTACCTATGGGTTTCAAATACACATTGCCCTAGCCATACCTACCCAGTGACGACACAAACACACACGTGCACAAGCACAGGCACACACATGCTTACTCAAGTGTTTGCATCTCAGTCACAGGTTCAGCAGGGAGTGACACAGAGCCACAGTCTCCCACACACGCTGCCACTCACACAAACATCCCCCCGTCAACCACCACACAATACGTGGGAAACATATTGTAATTGCTGAAATTTTTCTTATTATTAGGGTTCACACACATAGTGTGGGAAACCTATTGTAATTGTTAGGTTGTTTCTTCTTCTTTTGGTCCATATCTCCCACACTGTAGGTCCTAGAAATAAAATTCCACTTCAGTTGCATTCCTTGGCTCAAGCCAAACGAAAAAGCCTCAAGAACCGCCCACTTAGATTTTTTGCTAATTTGCATAATAAGCAAAACTACTTTTTTATACGATTTTGGTGTCAAAATATTCACAAGAATCTCATTATCAAACATTTCGACATTTCCATACAGTCTGGTTGTCACATGTCAATCAATAGCTCAGAGGAGTGGCCAAATTTACTTAAGAAGCTGTATCTCAGCAACGCTTTGACCAATCTTCATGAAAATTTATCAGTTGTTAGGGCAAATGACTCAGAGGTAACAGGTCAAAGCTGGCCACGATTGTCCAATAGGGGGCGCTATAACATGGGAAAAACTGTTTCTCAGAAACCATTAGTCACATCAAGCCAAAACTTTACAGGCATCATCAGGGGCCCAAGTGATATCAAGACACACAATGATGACATCATCACTCAAAAAACCATTTATAGCCTGAGGTCTTTGTGAGGTATACCAAGTTTGGTTCAAACTGTCGGGGGCGCTACAGTACCCAAAAACCTATAAAATCATAAAAACGCATGCTGCAATCTTGTTATGCATAATACAGACAAGTAATTGGCCTTGTATGATTCAGCTCAATGAGATCTATAACATTGCAATTACATCTCATAACAAAAAGTGCACTGCCTGACCAGAAATGAACCTTTTAATTCACCAAAATGTCATTGCATTACTGAGATTAATGAGTTATCAGTATGATAGTACTTGGGCTCCATCTAGTGGCCAAACACCGAAACTGACTGAAAACTATTGCTCACATGAAACACCACACAAACACACACAAAGCTGATCTCAGCATGTGATTTAGTTCTGTGATCTGAATCATTTTGCCAATACACATTATTTTGATCCTTTTGGGCCTTTAGTGCCTCAACTGAATCTTTTTTTTTTACATAAAGTACACTGCCTGACCAGAAATGAACCTTTTAAGTCACCAAAATGTCCTATTTCATTAATGAGATTAATGAGATATCAGTATGGTAGTACTTGGGTCCCATCTAGTGGCCAAACACCAGAACAGACTGAAAACTATTGCTCACATGAAACACCACACAAACACACACAAAGCTGATCTCAGCATGTGATTTAGTTCTGTGATCTGAATAATTTTGCCAATACACATTATTTTGATCCTTTTGGGCCTTTAGTGCCTCAACTGAACCTTTTTTTGCACATTGATTTATTTGTGCATTTTTTCCATTCAAACAGCTTCTTTTCACATTTTGGGGTCTAAAGGACCTTTTGGGCCTCTGCCTATTGAGGCCAAGAAGCCTATTCGTGTGTGAACCCGCCAATTGCCGCTTGCGGCTATATTTATTATTATTATTTTTCTCCGCATAAAACGCATACTGCAGCCTAAACCGTAAGGCCCAGGGAGACCAAACTTGGCAGACTGGTGTAGTCTGTTTGCGGGACCGTGCTAAAGTACAGAGACCCACATTGGCCTGATGGTGGCGCTATAGCGCAGCATTTTGCGTTTTGGTCCATATCTCCCACCCCGTAGGTCCTAGAAACAAAATTCCACTTCAGGTGCATTCCTTGGCTCTAGACAAACAAAAAAGCCTCAAGAACCATTAAGCTCCGCCTACTTAGATTTTTTGCTAATTTGCATAATATGCAAAACCTACTTTTTTATACTAGTCCCTGGTTTTTCATCGGATTTCTTCAATCATGGTGTCAAAATATTCAGAAGAATCTCATTATCAATAAATTTGAACAAAATTGTTACATTTGCATACATTGTCGTTGTGACATGTCAATCAATAGCTCTGAGGCGTGGCCAAATTTACTTCAGCAGCTAGATCTCAGCAACGCTTTGACCAATCTTCATGAAAATTTATCAGTTGTTAGGGCACATGACTCTGAGGTCACACGTCAAAGCTGGCCCAGATTGTCCAATAGGGGGCGCTATAACATGGGAAAAACTGTTTCTCAGAAACCATTAGTCACATCAAGCCAAAACTTTACAGGCATCATCAGGGGCCTAATTGGTATCAAGGGACACAATGATGACATCATCACTCAAAAAACATGGCCGCCATGAGCCAATTAATTTTGATTTGACCTAATTGGCCATTTGATAGACTTACTATTGCCCAATCAACATGAAACCTCACCACTGTGCATTTCTCAGGACTATGTGTCATGCTGTGCAGTTTTGAAACATTTGGCCACTAGGTGGCGCTATTTGTGAAAATCATGCATAACTCCTCCAAATTTTCACTTAGGAACATGCCGCTTGATTCTTTTGAGTCCTTGCAGTACGCCTGACAACTTTGCAATTACAAGTCCTATTAAAAAATGCATACTTTTGTCACATTCATCAATTATTTGAAAATAGCTCTTTAAGAACTAGTCCTTGGAATTTGATCCAATGATGGCAAAAATGGCATAGGCATAATCTGTAGACACTGTAGTTAACTAAATATGGAAAAAATGTTGCATTTATATTTTTCTGATTGGTCAATTTTTCCATTATATCCTTCTGGCCATGCCATAAATGACCTTTATTGCTATAACTCATAAACCATGTAAGTGATCAACTCCCAATTTGAAAGGCTTTTATACACTGAGGTCCTTGTGAGGTAGGCCACGTTTGGTTCACATTGGCCTGTCGGGGGCGCTACAGTACCTAAAAACCTAAGAAATCATAAAAACTCATGCAGCAATGCTCTTATGCAGAATACAGACAAGTAATGGGGCTTGTATGATTCAGATCAATGAGGTCTATAACATTGCAATTACATCTCATAACAAAAAGTGCACTGCCTGACCAGAAATGAACCTTTTATTTCACCAAAATGTCCTATTACATTACTGAGATTAATGAGATATCAGTATGGTAGTACTTGGGCTCCATCTAGTGGCCAAACACCAGAACTGACTGAAAACTATTGCTCACATGAAACACCACACAAACACACACAAAGCTGATCTCAGCATGTGATTTAGTTCTGTGATCTGAATCATTTTGCCAATACACATTATTTTGATCCTTTTGGGCCTTTAGTGCCTCAGTTGAATTGAATGTTTTGTCACATTGATTTATTTGTGCATTTTTTCCACTCAAACAGCTTCTATTCACTTTTGGGTCTAAAGGACCTATTGGGCTTCTTTTTGCCTGTTGAGGCCAAGAGGCCAATTTGTTAGTCTAAAAGACCTTTTGGGCTTTTTTGCCTTTTTTTGTGTGAACCCGCCAATCGCCGCTTGCGGCTATATTTTTTTTTTTTTTTCTTCTTATTATTATTATTATTTTTCTCCGGATAAAACGCATACTGCAGCCTAAACCGTAAGGCCCAGGAAGACCAAACTTGGCAGACTGGTGTAGTCTGTTTGCGGGACCGTGCTAAAGTACAGAGACCCACATTGGCCTGATGGTGGCGCTATAGCGCAGCATTTTGCGTTTTGGTCCATATCTCCCACCCCGTAGGTCGTAGAAACAAAATTCCACTTCAGGTGCATTCCTTGGCTCTAGACAAACAAAAAAGCCTCAAGAACCATTAAGCTCCGCCTACTTAGATTTTTTGCTAATTTGCATAATATGCAAAACCTACTTTTTTATACTAGTCCCTGGTTTTTCATCGGATTTCTTCAATCTTGGTGTCAAAATATTCAGAAGAATCTCATTATCAATAAATTTGAACAAAATTGTTACATTTGCATACATTGTCGTTGTGACATGTCAATCAATAGCTCTGAGGCGTGGCCAAATTTACTTCAGCAGCTAGATCTCAGCAACGCTTTGACCAATCTTCATGAAAATTTATCAGTTGTTAGGGCACATGACTCGGAGGTCACAGGTCAAAGCTGGCCCAGATTGTCCAATAGGGGGCGCTATAACATGGGAAAAACTGTTTCTCAGAAACCATTAGTCACATCAAGCCAAAACTTTACAGGCATCATCAGGGGCCTAATTGGTATCAAGGCACACAATGATGACATCATCACTCAAAAAACATGGCCGCCATGAGCCAATTAATTTTGATTTGACCTAATTGGCCATTTGATAGACTTACTATTGCCCAATCAACATGAAACCTCACCACTGTGCATTTCTCAGGACTATGTGTCATGCTGTGCAGTTTTGAAACATTTGGCCACTAGGTGGCGCTATTTGTGAAAATCATGCATAACTCCTCCAAATTTTCACTTAGGAACATGCCGCTTGATTCTTTTGAGTCCTTGCAGTACGCCTGACAACTTTGCAATTACAAGTCCTATTAAAAAATGCATACTTTTGTCACATTCATCAATTGTTTGAAAAAAGCTCTTTAAGAACTAGTCCTTGGAATTTGATCCAATGATGGCAAAAATGGCATAGGCATAATCTGTAGACACTGTAGTTAACTAAATATGGAAAAAATGTTGCATTTATATTTTTCTGATTGGTCAATTTTTCCATTATATCCTTCTGGCCATGCCATAAATGACCTTTATTGCTATAACTCATAAACCATGTAAGTAATCAACTCCCAATTTGAAAGGCTTTTATACACTGAGGTCCTTGTGAGGTAGGCCACGTTTGGTTCACATTGGCCTGTCGGGGGCGCTACAGTACCCAAAAACCTAAGAAATCATAAAAACTCATGCAGCAATGCTGTTATGCAGAATACAGACAAGTAATGGGGCTTGTATGATTCAGATCAATGAGGTCTATACCATTGCATTTACATCTCATAACAAAAAGTGCACTGCCTGACCAGAAATGAACCTTTTATTTCACCAAAATATCCTATTTCATTTCTGAGATTAATGAGATATCAGTATGGTAGTACTTGGGCTCCATCTAGTGGCCAAACACCAGAACTGACTGAAAACTATTGCTCACATGAAACACCACACAAACACACACAAAGCTGATCTCAGCATGTGATTTAGTTCTGTGATCTGAATCATTTTGCCAATACACATTATTTTGATCCTTTTGGGCCTTTAGTGCCTCAGTTGAATTGAATGTTTTGTCACATTGATTTACATATGCATTTTTTCCACTCAAACAGCTTCTATTCACTTTTGGGTCTAAAGGACCTATTGGGGTTCTTTTTGCCTATTGAGGCCAAGAGGCCAATTTGCTGGTCTAAAAGACCCTTTGGGCTTTTTTGCCTTTTTTTGTGTGAACCCGCCAATCGCCGCTTGCGGCTATATTTAGGGCTCCGAGCACCAAAGGTGCTGGAGGCCTATTGTAATTGTTAGGATTTTTCTCCTTATTATTATTATTATTATTATTCTTTTTCTGCCTTAAAACGGATCGCACAGCCCAAACCGTAAGGCCTACAGACTTGAAACTTGGTCAATAGGTAGTAGTCCCTCCCGCTACTCAGGCGCAAGACGCCAGCCAAATCCGCCCATAGGTGGCGCTACAGCGCACGCAAACGCATTCAAGTAAATTGCCAGTACCACGTATGTCCTAAATTAAAAATTTTTTCATATACATGTTCCTTGTCTCCAAACCTACCAAAAAGCCTCAAGAACCCATAAGCTCCGCCTACTTCGTTTTCGAGCTAATTTGCATAATATGCAAAATCGCACACATTTTTGAGAGCTAACTAGTCCCTGGATTTTTCACATACATGCACATATGTGGTATCAAAACGTTCAGAAGAGTCTGAACTTTAATAATCTTTAACAAAAAATGCACATTTCTGCACATGGGCGTGGCCACATGCCACACAAGTCAAGGGGCAAAAATTTCACAGCCAAAAATGCACATTTTCTGCTGTATCTCATGCATACTTTTACATATTCACACCAAATTTCATATACATGTACCTGTTGGGCGTCTACACCTGCCCATACATTTTGGCACACATTCACACCTAGGGGGCGCTATAACTGCCAAAAAACTCTCCTGCACACACCGATTGGCCAAATAACACGAAACTTGGTATGCATCATCTACATGCACCTCTGAGACAGGTCCTAGGTCTGCACCATCATATGTCCAATATGGCCGCCACCATCGACCAATTAGCTGTCAGTATACAATTTCACAAGCTTTACAAGCTTTACATATGTCAATTGACCTGAAACTCACATGGCATGTTCAGGTGCACACCCTCTAAGACATACTGGGGTATGATGGCAATTGCACCACTAGGTGGCGCTATACTAGAAACTCCTGAATTACGCCCACATAGTATGACATAAAACAACAAACTTGGACTCATATGATTCTACGTAGAATCCTTAACAACTTTGTAATTGCAAGTGCTTTACAAAAATGTACGGATTTTCATATATTATCAAATATGTATAATTTCCACTTTCCATACTACGCCTAGGATTTTCACTCCATCACCTCAAATCACACCTTGATATACTCAGCAGACTATGCAATGCAAATGTTGTGCAAAAAATCCTAAGATTTCCACAAATTTATATTTTTCATATGCATCACAATGGTACCATCATAACACATCAAATTCATATTTTAATAACTCCGCTATAGTATGTCCTATGTTTATGAAAATTGACATGCACATTCACATGACCATTGAGGTGATATGTGCCAAGTTTGAGCTAAATCCGTCCACAAATGACTCTACAGTGAATATTTTCAATTTCCATACTCAGCAGTGCAAGGAGCGGTAGAGAGCCTTTTGCAGGCACGCACGCTCTCATTCTCGCAGACGCAGAGTGCCCCTCTCATCCACTCCCCCCACACTCCCCCAACCTTCTAACACTTAACAACCCATGTCTCTGTCTCCCCCTCCCTCTCTCTATTTCACATGCACTCACTTCTCACACACGCAGAGTGCCCCTCTCATCCACTCCCCCCCACACTCCCCCAACCTTCTAACACTTAACAACCCATGGTCTCTGTCTCCCCCTCCCTCTCTCTATTTCACATGCACTCACAGAAAAAACAGGCCTCCCTATAAGCTTCACATACACACTGCCTTAGCCATGCCTACTTACACTTAACAACCCATGGTCTCTGTCTCCCCCTCCCTCTCTCTATTTCACATGCACTCACAGAAAAAACAGGCCTCCCTATAAGCTTCACATACACACTGCCTTAGCCATGCCTACTCATACATTAGAGTAACACATATAAACACCTAATTCACACACACACACACACACACACACATACACCTACTTATGTGTATGCATCACAAATTGAGCACATACACTGTCATGTCAGACATGTGAGTTCACTGTGACAACTAAGACTGCCCATTATATGCAATCACTCACACACATACACAGCTCTAACTGATGAAAACAAACATTATCACACCAAACCCCTCTCTCTCTCTATTACACATGCACACACATGCACTGGCCTACCAATAGGTTTCACATACACACTGGCCTAGCCATATCTACTATGCCTTCGCCGCAGGCATGCAAGTCGGTACCTATGCCACTTGCGAGGAGCCCGCTCATTGCCGCTTGCGGCTATATTTATTATTATTTTTCTCCGCATAAAACGCATACTGCAGCCTAGACCGTAAGGCCCAGAAACACCAAAGTTGGCAGAATGGTGTAGTCTCTTTGCAGGACCACGCTTAAGTACAGAGGCCTAAATTGGCCTGATGGTGGCGCTATAGCGCAGTTTTTTGCATTTTGGCCCATATCTCCCACACCGTAGGTCCTAGAAAGAAAATTCCACTTCTGATGGATTCCTTGGCTCAAGCCAAAAACAATGGTACAAAAATTATTAAGCTCCGCCTACTTAGATTTTTTGCTAATTTGCATAATATGCAAAACCTACTTTTTTATACTAGTCCCTGGTTTTTCATCTGATCACCACAATCTTGGTGTCAAAATATTCACAAGAATCTCATTATCAAGGAACATCAACAAAACTGTGACATTGGTATACAGTCTGGTTGTCACATGTCAATCAATAGCTCTGAGGCGTGGCCAAATTTACTTCAGCAGCTATATCTCAGCAATGCTTTGACCTATCTTTATGAAAATTTATCAGTTGTTAGGGCACATGACTCAGAGGTCACAGGTCAAAGCTGGCCACGATTGTCCAATAGGGGGCGCTATAACATGGGGAAATTTGTTTCTCAGAAACCATTAGTCACATCAAGCCCAAACTTTACAGGCATCATCAGGGGCCCAAGTGGTATCAAGGCACACAATGATGACCTCATCACTCAAAAAACATGGCCGCCATGAGCCAATTAATTTTTATTTGAATTAATTGGCCATTTGACAGACTTACCATTGGCCAATCAACATCAAACCTCATCACTGTACATATCCCAGGACTATGTGTCATACTGTGCAGTGTTGAAACATTTGGCCACTAGGTGGCGCTATTTGTGAAAATCATACATAACTCCTCCAAATTTTCACTTAGGAACATGCAACTTGTTTCATTTTATACCTTGCAGTAGACCTGACAACTTTGCAATTACAAGTCCTATTAAAAAATGCATACTTTTGTCACATTCATCAATTGTTTGAAAATAGCTCTTTAAGAACTAGTCCTAGGAATTTGATCCAATGATGGCAAAAATGGCATAGGCATAATCTGTAGACACTGTAGTTAACTAAATAAGGAAAAAATGTTGCATTTTTATTTGTCTGATTGGTCAATTTTTCCATTATATCCTTCTGGCCATGCCATAAATGACCTTTATTGCTATAACTCATAAACCATGTAAGTGATCAACTCCCAATTTGAAAGGCTTTTATAGACTGAGGTCCTTGTGAGGTAGGCCAAGTTTGGTTCAAATTGGCCTGTCAGAGGCGCTACAGTACCCAAAAACCTGAGAAATCATAAAAACTCACGCAGCAATCTTGTTATGCAGAATACAGACAAGTAATTGGGCTTGTATGATTCAGATCAATGAGGTCTATAACATTGCAATTACATCTCATAACAAAAAGTGCACTGCCTGACCAGAAATGAACCTTTTAATTCACCAAAATGTCATTGCATTACTGAGATTAATGAGATATCAGTATGATAGTACTTGGGCTCCATCTAGTGGCCAAACACCGAAACTGACTGAAAACAATTGCTCACATGAAACACCACACAAACGCACACAAAGCTGACCTCAGCATTGTGATTTAGTTCTGTGATCTGAATCATTTTGCCAATACACATTATTTTGATCCTTTTGGGCCTTTAGTGCCTCAGTTGAATTGAATGTTTTGTCACATTGATTTACTTATGCATTTTATTTCCACTCAAACAGCTTCTATCACTTTTGGGTCTAAAGGACCTATTGGGCTTCTTTTTGCCTATTGAGGCCAAGAGGCCAATTTGTTTGTCTAAAAGACCCTTTGGGCTTTTTTGCCTTTTTTTTTTCTTCTTATTCTTTTGCCCATTTTTTGACATAAAATGCATCGTGCAGCCTAGACCGTAATGCCTAGAAAACCCAATCTTGGCAAAAAGGTTCAGTTAACTCCAAGGACCAGATTCCCATACAGGGACCCAAATTGGCCTGATGGTGGCGCTATAGCAGAGCATATTGACTTTTTGTCCATATCTCCTACACCGTAGGTCCTAGAACCAAAATTCCAGTTCCTATGCATTCCTTGACTAAATTCAATAGGACAATTAATATACAACCATTAAGCTCCGCCCACTTAGATTTCGAGTTAATTTGCATAATGTGCAAAATCACACACATCTTTGAGCGCGAACTAGTCCCTGGATTTTTCACATACATGCACATATGTGGTATCAAAACGTTCAGAAGAGTCTGAACTTTAAAATGTATCCAACAAAAATGCTAATTTCTTCACTACCTAGTCAGTATAAGCCAATCAAATGAGGGGGCGTAAATTCAATAGTAAATTTTGCACATATGGAGCTCTAACTTAAGAAAACTTGCATGTAATGAGATGGCACTTCACAGACAGCTTCCGTGTGAGGGTCTGGGGCAGCTCGCAGAGGTTGCCATACCTCACCTGCTAGGGGGCGCTATAACATGCAAAAATTTGCCCCATGCACTCAGATTGGCCGATCCACATGAAACTTGACAGACATCATCTATGGGCCTCTGGAAACCAGGTCCTAAAGCAGACATGCCATACTTCCAAAATGGCTGACGTAATCGGCCAATCAGTGATCGGCACGTGTTTGACAGGCTTACCATTGGTCGATCTGCACGAAAACTCTTGGGTGTGGACAAGTGCACGCCCCCTATGACATAATCCAGCCGGGTGTCGATTGGCCACTGGGGGGCGCTATTGCAAAAAAAGCAAGTGTATCCCCTACATAATTCCACTTGGGAACATGCAATTGGACTCTTTTGATTCCTTGCAGTAGTGCGAACAACTTTCCCATTACAAGTCCTATTAAAAAATGCACAGTTTATTTACAGTTAATAACAGTTTGAAATCATCACTTTTCATACTGCTCCTAGGATTTTCATACTATCATGTCAAGCAAAGTCTTATAATACTCTACAGAGTGTGAAATCAAAAAACAATCCAAAGATTTAGGATTTGAGGACACTTATACCTGCTAAATATTTTTTTAATGGACAGCATCGATACATATAATATTCATATTCTTAAAGCTCTTTCATATTTTATCCAATTCTGACCAAAATGCACAAGCCCATTCAGAATCCCATCCTGAACAAATTTGTCAAGTTTCATCTAAATCGGTTATCGTATGGCTCTACAGTGCAGTATTATATACAATGCATAAAAATGCATGTAAAGTCCCTCTGTCACCTTCTCCTTCTCACACGCACGCAAGCTGAAACTCACACACACTCAGTCTCTCTCACACTCTCACCCACATTCCCCCTCCCATCTCTGTGCCCTAAGTAAACATTGCTCTGGCTACCTAGATCTCTCTGTGTCTATTAACCAGGCACACACACATACAGGCGCAAGCAGGCCTTCCTATAGCATTCACAATGACACTTCCCTAGCCATACCTACCCATATCTCAGTGACTAACACATGCTCATACAAACTGATATTTGGCTTCTTTTTTGTCTCTCTCTCACACAAACACAGACACACACACCTTTATACCTATATGTATGTATTGTCATAGTTTGAGTACACACACACACACACACACACACACACTTCTACCTAAATGTATGTAAAGTTTGTACGCATATCTATAGTATATGTATAGTATATGTCAGTCATGACAGTGATGTCAGTCATATCAGAAATGCCAGTCATGTCAGTTACATCAGTCATGTCAGTCATGCCAGTCATGTAAGTCATGTCATGCCAATCATTTCAGTCCAGTCATATCAGTCATTTCAGTCCAGTCATATCAGTCATGTCAGTCAAATCATCAAATCATTACAGTCATGCCAGTTATGCCAGTCATGTCAGTCATGTAATGCCAGGCTTTGCAGACTACATTCATACTTTGAATACACGGGCAGTCATGTTAGGCGTGCTAGGTGTACAAGGAGTGAAATAACAAAACATAGTCTTTGGCTCCCTCAATCTCTCTCTGTCAGTAATATAGAGGCCCAATCATGTATAGACAAGTGCAGGCCTTCCTATACTGTTCACATAGATGCAGCCCTAGCCAGATGTGCTATTTTTGTGTCTCCCTTTCTGACACACGCAGATGTCATCACACTCTATCTGTAGAGCACACACTGGCCAAACCCAAACAGCTTCTTTTCACTTTTAGGTCTAAAGGACCTTTTGGGCTTCCTTTTGCCTATTGAGGCCAAAATGCCTATTGGTGTGTGAACCCGCCAATCGCCGCTTGCGGCTATATTTTATATTATTATTTAACAATTCAGTTGCCCCAGGAGTTAATTAATGCAAATTATTTTCCTTTTATAATCATCAAAGTTGGCCCACTATACATTTGATGATAGACAGGTGCATTGTTTGTCATCACTGAGCACTCTGGAAATGTTCAATGATCAATTCAAAATATTCTAACATATACATAATTGAAAAGTCTCTGTTTAAATTAGTAGGCATAAGAGGTAGCCCATTCAGGCATGATACAAAAATGCATTGATGCCTACATTTGTTTTCCTTAATTCAGTTAATACACTGTAGCTTTGTTTATGGCCTATACTTCTAGGGATATAGCTAAACACATATGTTACAACCATTTCTGAACTCGATATGCCCAATTGTTGTCCACATTTAAATGAAAACATTTTGGATAAATATTTTGGATGAATGTTTTAATTACATTAAATTCTGTTCATATTCTCTTATCTCTGTCCAGTCACAGAGTTCAAATTAAATATTTAACAATGAGTCAAATGATGCAACAAATATGTAAGCTGTTGCAAAAAATAATAAATAAATACAGTACAATAAGTGCAGAACATGTACAAGTGCAAAACTCAAATGGAATTTAAATCAGACTTTTCTGCAAATAAAGAATGTTCATTAAATATTATTTTAATTAATCAATCAATCATCAGTTATTTATATAGCACCTTACACAACCAAAGTTGATCAAAGCGCTGTACACAATGGAATCAAAAATAAACTAGTATGGTCTTTTTTATAAACGTTTTTATAAACTAGTATGGTGATTTAGTCCGTGTGCAGTAGGCAATGATACCATTTGCACATAATTAGATGTTGAAAGCCATCCTAAATAAGTGTGTTTTAAGTTTGGCTTTAAATATTGGTAGATCAGTGATGGAACGTGGAACAGTAGGCAAGGCATTCCACAATTTAGGACCTGCTACTGCGAAAGATCCATCACCCCACTGCTTACACCTAGACCGTGGAACCTCCAGTAGATATTGTCCACCTGAACAAAGATCTCTGCCAGGCTGATGTAACTTTATAACGTCACCTATGTAGGGAGTCCATGGACTGCACAGAAAACAAACAGGATTTTAAACTGAATTCTAAATTTTACTGGGAGCCAGTGAAGAGAGTAAAGAACAGGAGTAATGTGATCGTGCTTGCGAGTATTAGAAGAAACCAGGCAGCTGCATTCTGAACCAGTTGCAGGCGATGGAATTTATAAGATTAGTCTATTTTGATTATTTTTCACTGATACACTTTACTGTCTCTTAATATAAAATATTAGTCAAAATTATACTGCTGGATTAAAACTAAAAAAGTCTGTTTCTTAGCATTTGATTTTCAAATCAAGGCAATTTTAAAACTGTCCACTAGACGGCGCAATGGTGTAACCAGTGTCCTAAAAAAGTTCAATATTGAAGGTACAAAAATAAATTAAAATATCCTGTGGATTAGGAAACTGGAAGACACCACAGAAACATCCTGGCACAATAAATATGTCCATATCTTCATACTACATTTGGTAAAATACTACCACTTGATGTGATGTTAATAGATATTCAAATAGATGTGACATATTCTAAAACTATATACAGTCATATTTTGCAACAGCTATTTCAGTTTAATATATCTAATAACTGATGGACACAGTAATAATTCAGGATTTAAATGAGGTTTATCGTACTAACAGAAAATGTGCAATATGCATTAAAACAAAATTTGACAGGTGCAAAAGTACGGGCACCTCAACAGAAAAGTGACATTAATATTTAGTAGATCCTCCTTTTGCAAAAATAACAGCCTCTAGTCGCTTCCTGTAGGTGTTATTGAGTTCCTGGATCCTGGATAAAGGTATTTTTGACCATTCCTCTTTACAAAACAATTCCAGTTCAGTCAAGTTTGATGGTCGCCGAGCATGGACAGCCCGCTTCAAATCATCCCACAGATGTTCAATGATCTTCAGGTCTGGGACTGGGATGGCCATTCCAGAACATTGTAATTGTTCCTCTGCATGAATGCCTGAGTAGATTTGGAGCGGTGTTTTGGATCATTGTCTTGCTGAAATATCCATCCCCGGCGCAACTTTGTGCCAGGATGTTACGAATATAATCTTGTATGCGGACGATACTGTTCTGTTCACCCACGGAAAAAGTAAAACAGAAGTGGCCATAAAATTAACAGAAGAACTGAAAAAGGTTATGGTCTGGTTACAAAATTGTTGTCTTACACTAAATTTGGAAAAGACAGTTACAATGTACTTTGAAAACAGATACAAATGTTCTAATTATTCAGATATTTATATAAATAGGGAAAAAATAAAAAATGTAAATAGCTTTAATTATTTAGGTGTTACTCTTGACTCATCTTTAACTTTTAAAAATCATGTAAAAAAACTGTGCAAGTCTTTGAATCTTAACTTGGTAAATTTTAGGTATATTAGAGGATCTCTCTCTACGGAGGCATCACATATGTACTTAAATTCTATGATTCTCTCACGTTTTCAATACTGTATGACAAGTTGGTCGCAGGCTAGTAAAACAGTCTTAAAGCCTTTGGAATTAATTTTTAAAAGTGCTATAAAAATTCATGATAAAAAATCTAGACAATATGACCAATGTCATATTCTTTCTAAATATAATTTTCTTAGTTTTGACAATTTAATAATCTATGCAAATATTTGTCTACTTTTTAAAATCATCTATGGAGTAGCTGCGCCTCCTCTAAGAAGGTTTATAACATTGAGCTCAGAAAAAACAGCTCGAGTCACAAGAGCAACCTCAAGAGGAGAGTGCAGCATCCCAAAATATAGGACCTCCTTTGCTAAATCTGCGTTCTCAGTTGTTGCCATGAGTCACTGGAATACTTTGCCAAATGAGATTATAACGTAAAAGTTTCCCAACGTTCGCACATCTGACAAGGAAATGGCTCTTATCCAAACAAGTTTGCACCCATTAGTTACGACGTGTGAGTGAGAGGTTTGTCTGGGAAAGTTTCATGATGTACAGGTGTGTGTATGTGAACAAATTAGTGTTTTGTGATAACTGGAGGATTTTTTGTAAGTTTTATGAATGGTGTAATTGACAGATGAATTTTATATGTTGTATGCCCGTATTTATGTTTAACGGTTTCTGTCATCCACTAAACAGTATTTTTCTGTATTCTGTCTAAACATCAACCTGTCCAGAGACTACAGGTGGAAATTAGCATATTGCTACAACCTGGCACACTACATTTCTCCGGATTTTTAGGTTAATGTATTTGTTGTGCATTGTCTCTGATGAATAAAAAAAAACAAAACAAAACAAAAACTTCAACTTGGTCACTGATTCTTGAACATTATTCTCAAGAATCTGCTGATACTGAGTGGAATCCATGCGACCCTCAACTTTAACAAGATTCCCGGTGCTGGCATTGGCCACACAGCCCCAAAGCATGATGGAACCTCCACCACATTTTACAGTGGGTAGCAAGTGTTTTTCTTGGAATGCTGTTTTTTTGCCACCATGCATAACACCTTTTTGTATGACCAAACAACTCAATCTTTGTTTCATCAGTCCACAGGACCTTCTTCCAAAATGAAACTGGCTTGTACAAATGTGCTTTTGCATACCTCAGGCGACTCTGTTTGTGGCGTGCTTCCAGAAACGGCTTCTTTCGCATCACTCTCCCATACAGCTTCTCCTTGTGCAAAGTGCGCTGTATTGTTGACCGACGCACAGTGACTCCATCTGCAGGAAGATGATGCTGCAGGTCTTTGGAGGTGGTCTGTGAAATGGTCTTCCATTTCCTTACTATGTTCCTCACAGTGGAAACTGACAGGTTAAATCTCTGAGACAACTTTTTGTATCATTCCCCTGAACAACTATGTTGAACAATCTTTGTTTTCAGATCATTTTGAGAGTTGTTTTGAGAAGCCCATCATGATCTCCTATTCAGAGGAGATTCAAATAGGAGAACAACTTGCAAGTGGCCATCTTAAATACCTTTTCTCATGACTGGATACACCTGGCTATGAAGTTCAAAGCTCAATGAGGTGCTTCAATAAGTCATTTAAAAAGTAGTTAGCAGTGTACAAATCAAGAAAATGATAAGGGTACCCATACTTTTGCACCTGTCAAATTTTGTTTTAATGCATATTGCACATTTTCTGTTAGTACAATAAACCTCATTTCAATCCTGAAATATTACTGTGTCCATCAGTTATTAGATATATGAAACTGAAATAGCTGTTGCAAAAACCCAAATTTTGATTACAACAAACGATTAAGATGAATAGGGATGTCCAAACTTTTTCATATGACTGCACCTACAAATGTTTCCCATAAAGCAGCATATGAGCATGTATCTCTAAATATGAGAATACAACAAAAAGCAGTGTATTATATAAACCATTTGATCATATGCTCGTGTTTAATTGGCAAGTAGTAAAAATAGCTTAAATGCACCAATACTCACACAGTGCACATATATACCACACATAAAGCCAAGAGAGCCAAATATATATCTTTCCACTATACACCATACACATATACAGTATAAGACAAAAAGATTTTACACTTATTTAAATGTTAACCTGTGCAAATATGCATGGTTAATATACATGTCACATAGGGCCACGCCCCCCTCTCTAGCTGTCACTCCGGTACTGTTCAATGTGCCTGTGTTCTCCTCGTCTGTTTATCCCGCCCTGTTTCTATGCTTTCCCTCTGTCTGTCACACCCCTGTTGGTGTTCTCTCCTGCTGTCAGTCCTGTCCATGTCTTCTGTGTAACCTTGTTTAGATCCATTCCCCAGTTAGTACGGTCCGTGTCTTCTGTGTAACCTTGTTTAGATCCGTTCCCCAGTTAGTCCAGTCCATGTCTTCTGTGTAACCTTGTTTAGATCCATTCCCCAGTGAGTCCAGTCCGTGTCTTCTGTTGTTCAGCTCAGGTGTTTCTAGTTTGTCTTGATGTGTTTGGTACTTGTACTCCCTGTGTTTCAGTCCCTTTTTGGAAGTCATTGTGGTGGTAATCCTGGTTGTGTGTTTATCTGCCTTGTTCTGAGTTCTTGTATTTGTTTTATCCTCTGTCTTTTGTTGTCCGAGTTATCCGGTCTGGTTGTTAGTTCTTGATTTGTGATAGCCTCGTTACCCTCGTATCCTCTATGTTAGCACTCCAGCTATAAAACCCTGCTCTCCTCAGCATTTGTGTCCGCTTCTTAGCTCTCAGTCGTTACAATACATTTTAAAATGCATTGTATTTATTTCCTTTCTAAGCTTTTTGCCTTGTGGCATTCATTGACACAATCAATGAGGGATTATCTAATGTTTTTGAATTACAATAATGAATGGTTACTGGAACAAAAAATCTACATGGATTTGGCAAGGGTGTATCAAATATTGCCTAAAATGGAATACATAACCTGGAGGAGCAGTTATGGCCAGTTGACACCTCTGTGAATCACCCCTGATATTGGGTGTAGTCTAAAATCCATGCCCAAAATACAGGTTTTATTTTGAGAAGGGAGAGTCAGTGACACATAAAAATACTGGCTGTAAAATTTAATCATTCATTTATACAACAATCAGCAGGTTGTCCATCACTGCAGGAGATGCTCCATGCGCTGGTTGATAAATGAGAAGCCAGCAAAGGCACCCTGGTCGGTTAAGCCAAACACACCTTTCTCACACATGGACAGGCGGTCATTTAAAAATTCCTGCTCGCAGTCGCTAGAGTCACTGGATGATTTCTGTGGTTGGAGGAGAATGGAAGCAAATCACATGATGAACAGAGGCTGCATTTCAGTATCTGTATTTTTGCAATTTGCTCTATGAGCATACAGTATGAAAAGTAAAAAATAAAAAAAAAACAGGAATGAGAGATGACTGTAAGAAATGGAAAGAAAGCTCATACCACTTTTGGCACGTAAGGGGGTTTGATTTCTCTCCTCTCCAGATCAGCCCAGTTAATGATCTCAAAGAATGAGTGACCTCTGATATTCCCCACAACACCCAGTCTATGAGAAGGGTCTCGCTCAAACAGCTTTGTTCATGGAAGAAAACCAAAAGCAAGAATATTATTCATAATAGAAATATCTCAGTGTGTCTCCTTTCTAAGTGCATAATAGCAGAACTCTATTCATGTCTTGGTTGTGAAGTATTATTAGTATTATTACTATTATTAATGTGTCATCAGGTGTGGTTTTGTGCATGCTTACTCGCTCTAGCAGGTCTCTGGTATCCAGTGTTATACCGTCAGGGAATTCAGGTGTGTCCGCAAGGATGGACTCATAAAGATCATCTACCTCATCACCATTGAATGGAGGCTGACCAATCACCATCCCATACAGGAGCACACCAAATGACCACCAGTCCACAGAAAAAGTATACTGCTGACCCAGAATGATCTACACAGACACACACACATTCAGGGCATACTGAGTTACATTGACATTGCTACAGGTGAGAACATTCAATGTCAAATTAATTTGATGCCATCTCATACCTCAGGGGCCATGTAGTATGGTGTCCCACAGATGGATGTGGCACGATTGTCACCAAAAATATTCTCCTTACACAGTCCAAAATCCGCTATCTTTATGTGACCATCTCTGTCTAGCATGACATTTTCCAACTTGAGATCTCTAATGCAGGAGAGAATTACAAAAATGTGGCAAAAATGTGGTTTAGTAGACAAGAACAGTAAAGGTGAAAGTACAGAATGTCAATTTAGCTTTGTTTGTGTGTGTAACCTGTGGATGACGCCTTTTCCATGGAGGAACTGCAGTCCACACACAATTTCAGCTGCATAGAATCTGGAAGGAAGAAACAAACCAGGAGCCATCAGACCGCACTATAATTACACATACCTACGTTTATATTTATATAAGGCATACAAAAAACATCATTGTGTGTGTGTGTGTTGCCTCACGTGGCTCTGTAGAGGTCAAAGGATCCTTCCTCCTGTATGTGGAAGTTCAGGTCACCTCCAGTCAGGTACTCCATTACGAAGTACAAGTATTCCTAACATGCAGACAATGCCATAAACACTTTGGTATGAGTACAAGCAGAATTACTGACTCAACAATCATTTAAATACCACAGTGATTCCATGAAGTATAAGTTACAGTAAACAGTTGTGACAATGCCTGGTGTGGTTAATTACTGCCTACACAAAAGTGTCCTGCTGGACATCCCATTACTATTGACTGAGAGGTGGAGGAACTGTATAATATAACCTTTCATTTGTTCTTTACTACCTTGGTCTGAAAGGAGGAGTAAAGGTGCGTTAGGAAGGGACAGTCCCAGGCCAGCGCCAGCACCCGCTTCTCCACCATGGTGGACTCTACATCCTCATCCATCAGCACCACATCTTTCCTCAAGGCTTTCAAGGCAAACCACTCCTCACTGCCCTTAAGTTCTGCCAGAAAAACCTGAGCAGGGACCAAGGGAGAGAAATAGACAAACAGACCAGAGTGAAAGAAAACACACACACACACACACATCCATGAAATATGAAGATTTGATGGAATAGTGTTTGTTTGGTCTATTCTTGTGGAGATAGTATTTAATAATAGAAGGGCAAAAGGACAGACATGTAAAAATGATAAGACACAGAGTCAGTGCGTGTGTGGAGGACGCGGGAGCAGTGTGACGGGGAAGACTCTACCTTGCCAAAGGCTCCCTTGCCCAGTACACTGTGGAAGGTGAAGTGCTCCGCAGTGATGAGTGTCTGGTGGCTGATCCGGGACAGGGGGCGAGGACTCGAACCCTCACACAGACCACCATATGGAGACACGTCTACAGAGATATACAGTACATTTTTACACATCCAGACTCACCTGGCTGACTTGGGTGAGTGCCTCAGCCAGTAGTTTCTGGCTGATGCTACACAGATTAGCCACTTTAGATTGGCACTTGTGATGAACATTCATGCCACAGTCCGAGGACATTTTGACAATCAGAAACACAAAGACATACACATATTCTAACCCAACCCATGCACGTAATCTCTCGCTCACCCTCACACTTTCATCTCCAAGAAGAAACATTTGAAGTGAAGCTTAAATCAAAATATATTAATAGTTGTAAGTTCAAGTGCATATAGTTATTTTTTTGTAATAATTTTTTTCCATCATTGGGTGAATTACAAAGGCAGCCCTGCTCTTCCCTACAGAGATACATGTGACACCATATGCCCTGTGGCAGGAGACGCCAGAAGTAATGCAAAGCGTAAGCTCAGAGGGGATAGAGCTTTTTCCATTGCTGCTCCTAGATCAGCATTTCTCAAAGTGAGAAGCCCCACTAGTGGGGCGCATGGGTATTGCAGGTGGGGCGCAAGCAATTGGAAGAAATGAACCTTTTTAAGTTCTGAACCGTTTTAATGCCTGTTCGTCTTGCATAAGCCCCGGATGTTTAAAATGTCTGCGGAACAGTGTGAACCAGGGCTAGATTCGGCCCTTTAATGAATTTGTACCGGTCCAATTACATTCGCCACCCCCCCATTTGTATTTTATTACCATTTTGTTTGGGTTATATGGGACAGGTGGGGCATGGAATAAACAACCTACCAACCTACCACTGCATGTTAGACAAGCCCCTTCACTGCCCATTTTTAAAACAAGTCTTAAAACTCACTTTAATTCATTGGCTTTAAACACAGCATGAGACTGTATATTTTTAGTTTTTACTGCTTTAGTTTAATTCTTTGATTTGATTCCTTTTACCGCTTTAGTTAATATTTTTTATCCATTTTTTGTTATTATTTGTTTTATTTCTAATGTTCTATTCTTATGTACAGCACTTTGTTTCGGCTGCCGTTCTTAAAGTGCTCTATAAATAAAGTTGAGTTGAGTTATATGAAAATAACTATTGAACATGTTGATATCAGCAAATTACAATATGTTAACTTGAGATTCACCTAGAGATGGGTTGTAGGAGACCTCAATCTGATCAAGGACAACGGGGAGGTCCTCCTCCCAGTCCTCATCCAGAACGCTGTTATTCAGAGGTACTACTGCAAAAATGATTTTTTCAAGAAGCCATAATTAAATATTACATGAAAGTAACAGGTGAATGTTTTTCATCTGAATTGTGTTAATGTGCGCTTGTCTGATATGAATAGCTATTGAACACGTTGATGTCAGCAAATTATGAAATATGTTATCAAATTGATATTCTGTATGAATGTGTCTTGGTCACCTAGAGATGGGTTATAGGAGTCCTTAGTCTCGTCCAGGAGAACGAGGAGCAGCTCCTTACAGGCCTCATCCAGAATACTGTTATTCAGAGAGACCTCAATCTGATCAAGGCCAACGGGGAGGTCCTCCTCCCAGTCCTCCTCCAGAACGCTGTTATTCAAAGGTGCTACTGCAAAAATGATTTTTTCAAGAAGCCATAATTAAATATTACATGAAAGTAACAGGTGAATGTTTTTCATCTGAATTGTGTTAATGTGTGCTTGTCTGATATGAATAGCTATTGAACACGTTGATGTCAGCAAATTATGAAATATGTTATCAAATTGATATTCTGTATGTGTCTTGGTCACCTAGAGATGGGTTATAGGAGTCCTCAGTCTCGTCCAGGAGAACGAGAAGCAGCTCCTTACAGGCCTCATCCAGAATACTGTCATTCAAAGGTGCTACTGCAAAAATGATTTTTTCAACAAGTCCTAATTACATATTACAATGTTTTTTAGCTGAACTGTGTTAATATAAGCATTAGATAAGCAGTAGATATATGCGACATATAGCCTGGTGCGGCTTATACAACATTTTCCATTTAAAAAAAACTTGGTAGGTGCGGCTTATATTGAGGTGCGCTCTATAGTCCAGAAAATACACAACCCATAAAAAATCCCTTTAAAGACTTTTTCTAATCAATAAATATACAAAGCCAAGCAGAAAGACACAAATGTAATTGAATCGTTATTATTTTATTTATATTGAGACTATCACTATTTGTGGACCTAGGTTTGTTGGTATGTTGCCATAGCAACACCACTGACTTCATAAAAATGAACCTGTCAAATTATCAGATTCTTTTTCTATTTTTCACTTATTGGTTTTACCAATAAACACCAAATTCAGCTGTGTTAAAAGAACAAAATAAGCCCCAAAATATGCCCCAAAATAAGGTGTCACCATTGTACTCATTTACTCACTCAAGCCATGGGTGTTGTCGGTCTCCTGTTTTAATTCTGTTCCTCCGTATACCTCCTCTGTGTCTGTGTCCAAATCTTCTTGGGTGCCACAGCACCAGCACCAGAGAAAACTCCTTTTAATATCTTCCCACATCATTGTTTTTACACAGACTGATATGGAATTATACTGTACATGCAATTATATATATACCCTCATTTGTTGTGCCGTCGTTATGACGACAGAGCAGGTATTATGACGTCATGTGTATGTTGTATGTGTATGTTGCATGTTCTTCAAGAGGCTGTGCCTCTTGCCAGGCTGCCATTGCAAATAAGAAAGCTGTTCTTAATGATTTGCCTGGTTAAATAAAGGTTAAATAAAAAAATATAATATATAAAATAAAAAATAAATAAATGTGGAATTATGGGAATATATATATATATATATATTTTTTTTTTTATTGAAGTAAAAAAATAATCAATTACAATAAAAATGGCATCAAGATAAAGTACTTTTACCAGTTTGAACGTAGACCACAACAGGTTATTACAATATATTAAAATATAGAATATAAACAAATATTTTTAATATAAATAAACAAAAAAAACCCACAAGAGATATAACTTGTGGACGAGGGATCATCTGAAAGTTTTAGTTCATTAATAGTATGATACAGTTCTATTGCCTGTTTATTATCCATCAACTTCACAGATGCTAAAAAGTGAGCTCTTTTTGAAATGTGAGAAAGGATTGGCAAATCTTTTTAAAATGACATTTGTCACAGTCCTCAGTTTGACTGTGGGGACAGTTAGCGTGTGGGAGCTAGCGGAGAACAATACTGATAGCAGCATCGGAAGACCACTTCAAAAACACCGACGTACAACTCGACCGAAGTATTTCATCATGTTTGAGTCCATGGGCGGTTTGTTAATTAATCACCCTAATTAACAAACCGCCACTTTCTACAACTACCATGGTGGGCGCAGAGGAGCGGACAGGAGAGAGAGAGATGGATAAATCTCTGGTTAATATCACCTACGGTAATGATTTAACAGTCTTATCTCTTCTGTGAACGAGTGAATACAGCACGTACTCGTTTCAGCTGCAGCTCGGTCACTTAGGCTCATATATTCGGCGGATATTTGCGTTTCGCCGCGAAAGAAGGAAATAAAAAAACATTAAACAGGGCTCTCAAGTCTCACGCATTGAGCGTGTGACACACGCATTTGACCGTCTTCACACGCTCACACGCCACACTTCCGATTTCACACGGCGAGAAAAAAAAATCTAGTTTATTTACCTCCGATCCATATCTATCTACCTACATAAGTCATGTGACTGCCACACCATTTTAAGGTGAAATATTAGTTGTGGGAATATAAGCAAAGACGGGTGCGAGTTTCAAGTCATTTGTTGATGTGTTTAATTTGTGTTGTGCTTTAACCTTTTCTTACCTTAGCGCAGCGTGTTCGTTGATTGCAAAAGAAAACATTACCAGTCTTGTCTTTAGCCTTTTATTAAAAAATACACATATGCCTATTAATTAATTTAATACAGAGATCTCTGGAGAGCTCACATACCCTAATCATGTCACCCCATGTGCAGCTCTGAAGCTGTCTGCTCTCTTCACCATTATATATGCTTTCCTCTAAACATAGGAGCTGCACATTCCATAGTTCAACCTACAGCTGTCTCTATTCTGGAAGCGAGGTCTTACTACCTGGCCTCACCACATAAGGCCACAGTGAGCCTTCTCTTACACATCCCATTTTAGCCTACTGCAAACGCATGGAGTATTGGAAGTGGCACACAAGCGCTTACACCGTCATTCTAGCAACTTGATCCTTAATATAATGTAAGCAAAACATATAGTGATTAATAATAGAGATTTGATTAATACTTTATGACTATTCAAAATATATAAATTATGATAAGCTGTTGATTCAATACTGTAATGTAAACAAACTATGAAGGGATTAAGATGACAATCACAACATTTGCCACCATTATTGTCATGCTAGTGTAGTTTGTCTTTTGCATGGATGCAGTTTACAACTTTACGCCCAAAATTGTTTGCTGGTTATTGGTCACATTTATCTAGCGTTCATGGCTAGATCTACCAATAGCATTGGAATAACCTTTTTTCTGTGCTTTTCTGGCCATTTGGCTGAAGTTGAGATTTAGTTCATTACCCCTTGCACCTGTAAAAGTTAGGTTTTCTCTGTTATATTGTACTTATCAGAGTGTACAACACTCTTATATTGTACTTATCGTACAATACTGTAACGTTCTGCACGGGGCAGAACAGGGAGGCGGACACAAACGCTGAGGAGAGCGAGATTTATTAAGGGAAATTCCATAGACAGAGTCGAAGTGACGGGCATGGGTCATAACGGGTAGGCAGTCAGGACACGAAATACGGACAGACATAGCGAACACAACAAGGAAGACTCACGGAACAGCAGCACTGGGGCGAACAGGCAAAACACAGAGAAAAACAAAAAGACCGACAACTAGACCTGGGAGACACAGGGACTAATATACACAGGACTAAACTAGGGACAGGTGATGACAATGACACAGGGGCGTGGTAACTAACAAGGGATTCATAAAACTAACGAGCAGGGCGAGACAAACAGGCAGGGAACACGGACATGAGGGAACCCAGAGTGACAGCTACGAGAGGGGGCGTTGCCCTACGTGACAAATACATAGACATATCCTCAATAATATTTGATAACCGTGACATTGTATATTGTGTTTATTTGTATGTTTGTTCACATAGTATATAACTGAACAGTATTTTTGACACTGGAGCAAAGACCAGTGTTTCAATAACTGACTACATACACAGTGTGGACTGAAGTAGGTGAATAAAAATATATATATTTCCCAAACTATGATGAATTAAAATGTAGTTTGTTATGCTATTGTATTATCATTGTCACTGGCATTTAATTCCCTAAGTCACATTATCACATTAATAATGGCACTGCCAACATTAGTAACCAGAAGCCAGGGAGCTACTTGCTAGGGGTGTGGCGAGCCATGGTATTGGGTTAACGAGATGAAATTTTTCTTTAATATATTAATTTCAAAATTGAAATACATGATTGAAAATATTTTATTTGACTAAAACTCACAAAATGCAAAACAGCAGGTGAATTTTGTAAGTAATCATCTTGCAACAGATGTCAATAAATGTTTACTCTGGTTATGAATTATGTATGGTTCCAATTAACCATATGCAGTAAATACAGAACATTATGCAGGTACTGCAGTCGGTTTTACCATAAACTGAACAACTTCTCTCTTAAGACCTTTCCCTAATCTGAATTCTCTTTTTTTCCATTGGAACTTTGGCTTTATATTTAAAAATGCATAGGATGTGCCATTTTGCGACTGGAGCTTTTAGTGTTCAAGGTGCATGGATTTGACTGTATGCTAATGTTTAGTTTTGAACCTGGTACAGGCTTGTCATCCTGTGTCTTGTTGCTCATCCTATAGTCAAAAACAAGTTTGGGATTCCCAGTGCATCTGAACTGTACATTTTTGATGAAAGTGACACGGCAGTGGAGGAAGACATCCTTCTTGAACTGATGGAGGCCAATCCTGACTTATGCCTGACAGTACGTGACAGTGAGTCTGATGAAGGTAGGTTTTGTTAGAATTTGCATTGTAGTCAGTATAATCATGCTACCAGCATTAGTTTGCAAATGTACGTTTGATTATAAGCATCCCATTCTTGCTATACAAAGCCACAGCTTGCTATGTCAAAGTTGTATATATTTTTCTGAAAAAAATTAACTTTGCAGTTTAGATTATTTTTCTTTCACTCCATGACCCAAAAGTGCATATTTGGTGTACTGTATTTTAACTGTAAATTACTGTTCATAAAATAATGACCAGTATTGTCACGTATGTGTCAGAGTACAAGAGGACATGTTTATTTATTTTTTTAAATTGCTTTTTCTTTAAAGGAGGATTCCGTCCCGTAAACAGAAGGAGAAGTATGCCCTGGGGATCATTACACTTTTTCCTTCACTGAAGGATCCTTTTTCTCCAAAGGGCTATGTAAGTTTAAAATACTTATTTTCAGAAATTATACCAGTTTTACATAGAGACAGAACTCTTAAGTGTCATTAGGGGAAAGCATTGTGCTCAGTTTGAATAGAAGTGAATAGGGAAATTGACTTGTAATGTAACAATAGCTCATTGAGACACCAGGCAGGCTAAGCTAGTTAACATAGCAAGCTCAGTAAAGTTTATCAGATTTTAATCTGTGATAAAAAATCAATGAATGATGGAACTATGTCATTTTTTTTATTAACAGGAGCATTTCTATGATTGCGAAAAGAGCACAGGATATTTAGCATGGCGGCTGAAGACCATGTCCAGGAATAAATCTCAACAATCAGTTAAGGCAACCACAGTGTCACAAGCACAAGGAACAAATCACAGAAGATCAGTAGCATCAGTGCCTGAGCACCTTGATGGAGATGCCTGCCAGGAAGCTCTATCATTTCTTGTTCATTGTCATGATGAACCAAAAGTATTGAAGATGAAGATGTCCTTTGAACATCACCAGAACCTAGTGCATGACTCACAGAGAACGACAGATGTCCTAAAAACATTCCCACGTTTTTTAGATGTCAAAGGACTAGTGAGTTGTGCATTGGTTTTTAAAATCCAGGCTTTCATTTGGTTTGGCTGTTTACAGTGCATTGACCACTGATACATTTGTATGTGTATTTGATCAACAGCTGAATCAAGATTTTGTGCTGCTGTTTGGTGAGGAAACGTCCTCCAGGTTGCTTGAGAAGTGGGACACAACCTTCAAGCCGAAGGTTATCGAAGAGTCCAAACACCTGACTAAGTCAACCGAGCTGCACCGACTTCTAAATGCTGCTGAGAAACATGACACCAGTAAGTAAGATAGTCTTGGTATCTAGTCAGTTGGCTAGTGTTATGTATTTTTTATGTCTAACTGATGGCGAGTTATTGTTTGTGTCTCCCGCCTCATGCAGGCTTTAGAAGAGCTGGACTATCTAACGGCTCTGGATAATGATGGGAACCTGTCTGAGATTGCAGTGATTATGTCTGAGTTGCCTCTGGAACCGCAGATGGCTAAGAGTCTGCTGGCCTCCTGCGAGTTTGACTGTGCGAGTGAGGTGCTAACCATTGCTGCCATGTTAACAGGTAATGTCATTCATTCTAACAGGCAAGAATAATGTGTAAGCCAAGTATTTTCACCCCACTGTCTATCCATCTATACATGAACCATTTTGACAAACCACCTTATTATTGTTTTGTTTTTCTATACATCTGCATATCAGTGACTACATCTTTCATTATAGTGAAACTAATTCATCTGTTTAGTTAGGAGAAAAGATCCTGGTACTGTTTAGTTTTTGTGTTTGGTTGTCAGCATCTTTTTAAACTAGACTCACACCTCAACTGGTAGTACAGGTAGGGCAAGCTAGGACAACACCTAGCAATGTCAGGGGTTTTATTCCTAGAGATATACAGCGTATGTTTGTACTGATATATGTAATTCATGTCAGTTGCTCTGAAAAAAGCATCTGCCAAATACGGAAAACTTAAATCACATTTTGCTATAACATACATTCTATTCTGTGGAGCGGTAGTAGGGCTGCCAGATATGAACATTGAGGTTACCTTCATTAGGACCGGCATTTTGACACCTTATTGAACATGTTGGTTCATGATAAAAAGACACATTTTTCACCCTGCTGTATAAACTGTTTCATCCAGATACTTCTCACTCTATGTAGCTCATGTCAGTGTTGCAGACATGATAAATTAAACTGACTGAATTGACTGAATCCATGGTTTATGAAGTTTCCTATCCTCTTGCAGCTCCATCTTGCTTCCTGGCCCCTCCTCCTTATCAATGTGTACAACGCCTACAAACACAGCCAGCACAGCTCACGTGAGTCACGTGAGAATTAAAACACACCAGACTCATTAACATATCAAACCCAGAATGTGAACTAAATGTGTATTGTTAGTAAACATATTCACTTCCATTTACTAAGACCTATTTTATATTTGACTCTTTCAGTGTGTTTATTGAACGTTCTAAGCACCCCAAACATTTATTATATCAAATGTAGTGGTGGGACTTTAACGCGTTAATTTCGATTAATTAATTACAGGAAAACTAACAAACTAAAAAAATTAATGCATTTTAACACATTTAACGCATGAGACACTTTTGCACCATGGAATGTTTCTCAGTGCACGAGTTCCAGACATACAGATTATATGGACGCACAATAAGATGAGCATGATGGAGATGACTGAAGAGGCTACGCTGGTGGATGGGAAATTTAAATATAAGAAACTTCCAGATGGAAGTACAAACACAAATAGTGTTATTTGCACTTTATGTAGGAAGGAGTTCGCTTATCACAGGAGCACTTCCACCCTTCATTACCACCTCAACGCAAAACATGTTGGGGCTAACACGCAGGTCAGTAATGATAACTTAGCTGATAAATGTATTCCTAGTACGAGCAAACAGTGTCGCCAGTCAACACTCGACCACATGTCGGGGTTCAAATTAAGAAACAAAATTGACCAATTCACTGGCGAGATGGATTGCTGTGGACTGTAGAGCGCTCTCTGTGGTCGAAGGCTTAAGTAAGACGCGGCAAGTATGAATGTTTCCGCCGTTCGCGGAGGTTGGACCTCTATTAGCAACAAGAATTATCTTGGTGTGACAGCTTATATTATAGATGATGAATGTGAAGTCGGTTCACATAAGGGTCACTTTGAATGTTGTGTCACCATACCATATCAGTTCTGGCCAAATTTGATGATGTGTTTCTTGTATCTATAATTTTTACAAAGTTTAGTTTCTTAATAGAAATTTTAGATTTTTCTTAGTTTCTTCCATAACCAATACTGATGCATCTTATGTTGCTGTTTGTTGACCAAGCTGACTAGCACTAATAACTAAAACATACCGCAAGCAAGTGTGTTGTGCTACTACAATTCTCTATTTTTAAACCATTCAAAAACTGGAGCAGTTTGTCCTGACAAAGCAACCTGAAACTTCAAACTACAAAGAAAACAGACCAAATCATAATGAACATACATTGACCATTGTAACAAAAAATATGTCTTTTGATATTAATTGTCTTATTTTCTTAAAATAAAGGGAACACATCCAAATAACACATCCTAGATCTGAATGAATGAAATATTCTCATTGAATACTTTGTTCTGTACAAAGTTGAATGTGCTGACAACAAAATCACACAAAAATCATCAATGGAAATCAAATTTATTAACCAATGGAGGCCTGGATTTGGAGCCACACACAAAATTAAAGTGGAAAAACACACTACAGGCTGATCCAACTTTGATGTAATGTCCTTAAAACAAGTCAAAATGAGGCTCAGTATTGTGTGTGGCCTCCACGTGCCTGTATGACCTCCCTACAACGCCTGGGCATGCTCCTGATGAGGTGGCGGATGGTCTCCTGAGGGATCTCCTCCCAGACCTGGACTAAAGCATCCGCCAACTCCTGGACAGTCTGTGGTGCAATGTGACGTTGGTGGATGGAGCATGATATCCCAGATGTGCTCAATCGGATTCAGGTCTGGGGAACGGGCGGGCCAGTCCATAGCTTCAATGCCTTCATCTTGCAGGAACTGCTGACACACTCCAGCCACATGAGGTCTAGCATTGTCCTGCATTAGGAGGAACCCAGGGCCAACCGCACCAGCATATCCCTCCTATCGTCCTTGGGGTCAATTTGACCCCATTCAATGTTTATCATTGAAAAAATAGTAGTTGACTTTTTTTCTTTTACTTCATATTTCATGACATTTCCTAATTTGATGGGGACAAGTGATAAAGCATAAAATTTTCATGATGACTTTTTTTCAATGTGCTGAACACATATTGCACCCATCGGTGGTCCTCAGGGGTCAATTTGACCCCAAGCTGTTTTAACTAGATTTGTATGAAAAATTCAAGATAAATTCATTCTAATTGAAAAGTTTGGCCTGATGGTGGCGCTAGAGGACAGGTCAACTCACAGATTTTCAAGGGGCTATTTATGTATTCAACAAATAAATAAAGTGCCTGTCCAGGGCCGGTGTCAGGACATAGGCTATACAGTGGGGGGGGCGTCAGAAAATTTTGGGGTGGCGAATGTAAATGGTTGACCTGGAGGGGGGGGGGGCAATGTAAGTTGTTGACCGTGGGGGGGGGGGGGGGTGGGTGGGGGTGGTGAACATAAGTTGTTGACCGGTGGGGGGGGGGGGGGGGTAGCAGGTGAGGGGGCGCCATGTAGCGATTATTGTAAAATAAATGGGTCTTATTGAGGGGACGGAACACATCGCCTGGGGGTGGGTGGGGTCAGGGAACGTAAGTTTTTGACCGAGGGGGGGGCCGAGGGGGCGCCGTGTAGCGATTGTTGTAAAATAAATGGGTCTTATTATTTACATTGAGGGGGCGGGACACATCGCCTGGGGGGGGAAGGGAACGTAAGTTGTTGACCGAGGGGGGGGGGTGGTGGCGAACGTAAGTTGTTGACCGGGGGGGGCCGAGTGGTTGAGGGGGCGCCGTGTAGCGATTGTTGTAAAATAAATGGGTCTTATTATTTACATTGAGGGGGCGGGGCACATCACCTGGGGGGGGGGGGGGGGGGGGTTATAAATTGTTGACCGAGGGGGGGAACGTAAGTTGTTGACCGAAAGGGGGGGGGGGGGGTGGCGAACGTAAGTTGTTGACCAGGGGGTACCGGGCAGGTGAGGGGGCGCCGTATAGCGATAAATAAAATAAGTAAAACAAATGGGTCTTATTATTTACATTGAGGGGGTGGGACACATCGCCTGAGGGGGCAACGCCCCCATTTGCTCCCCCACCCCCCCTGTGGGGCCGGCCCTGTGCCTGTCCCAAAAATGTGGTCAACAATATTCTGTAAATCATTTTCTAGAGTCAAATATCCCTGGGGTCAAATTGACCCCAAGGACGAATCGTGTAGTAGTATATTTGAGGATAATAGGACAGATATGGTCTGACAAGGGGTCTGAGGATCTCATCTTGGTACCTAATGGCAGTCAGGCTACCTCTGGTGAGCACATGGAGGGCTGTGCGGCCCTCCAAAGAAATGCCACCCCACACCATTACTGACCCACTGCCAAACCGGTCATGCTGAAGGATGTTGCAGGCAGCAGATCGCTCTCCACGGCGTCTCCAGACTCTGTCACGTCTGCCACGTGCTCAGTGTGAACCTGCTTTCATCTGTGAAGAGCACAAGGCGCCAGTGGCGAATTTGCCAATCCTGGTGTTCTCTGGCAAATGCCAAGCGTCCTGCACGGTGTTGGGCTGTGAGCACAACCCCCATCTGTGGACGTCGGGCCCACATACCGTCCTCATGGAGTCGGTTTCTAACCGTTTGTGCAGACACATGCACATTTGTGGCGTGCTGGAGGTCATTTTGCAGGGCTCTGGCAGTGCTCCTCCTGTTCCTTCTTGCACAAAGGCGGAGTTAGCGGTCCTGCTGCTGGGTTGTTGCCCTCCTACGGCCTCCTCCACTTCTCCTGGTGTACTGGCCTGTCTCCTGGTAGCGTCTCCAGCCTCTGGACACTACGCTGACAGACACATCAAACCTTCTTGCCACAGCTCGTATTGATGTGCCATCCTGGATGAGCGGCACTACCTGAGCCACTTGTGTGGGTTGTAGAGTCCGTCTCATGCTACCACGAGTGTGAAAGGACCACCAACATTCAAAAGTGACCAAAACATCAGCCAGAAAGCATAGGTACTGGGAAGTGGTCTGTGGTCCCCACCTGCAGAACCACTCCTTTATAGGGGGGGTCTTGCTAATTGCCTCTCATTTCTACCTGTTGTCTATTCCATTTGCACAACAGCAGGTGAAATTGATTCACAATCCGTGTTGCTTCCTAACTGAACAGGTTGGTTTCAAAGAAGTGTGGTTGACTTGGAGTTATATTGTGTTGTTTAAGAGTTCCCTTTATTTTTTTGAGCAGTGTATATGTTCTGAGAAAATCAACAAATCAATGAATTGCAGAGTGTTAAATACATTTAAAAAGCACACATATTCACTTAACTATTTTGCTATATTCCAGAGCAGTGGAAGCGACAGCATAATTTACAGAATAATTTAATTACAGAATAATTCAATTATTGTGGAACTGTTGATTTACTGCAGGTTCCAGTTTAGCACAATGGTGTGCTGATCATTACCTGAGTCTGGCTGCTCTGCAAACAGCCGATGCTGTTCGTGCAGAGCTCGCTGAGATCCTGAGGCGGATAGAGCTCCAGGTGTCTTCACCTGCGTTCGGCTCCAAGACCAACTGAACACCAAGCAGGTCCTACTGGCAGGCTTCTTCATGCAGGTAAAGCCATTAGACTCAGTATTCAGGCCATTAGACTCAGTATTCAGGCCATTAGACTCAGTATTCGGGCCATTAGACTCAGTATTCGGGCCATTAGATTCAGCATTCAGGCCATTAGACTCAGTATGAACGGCAGTTTCCAGTCTGGATGAGAAACTTCTTTGGTCAAGTTTTCTCATAATAAATCTTCAATGTAATACAACGAAATTTGTGCACAGTTCTTCTCACACAAGCCAGTATTTGTTAATATCCCATCAAATGCTCTTTGTAGTGTATATTTATAATGCAAACCAATGCTTGCTGTATGGGTTTCTAACTTAAAAGACCTCACAGGAATCATTAAATTTAGCTTTGACCCTAAGTGCCTGTTCCAATATCCCAGGTGGCCAGGGACATTGATGGATCAGGGAATTACTTCATTCTTACCCACAAGCACGTGGCTCAGATCCACCCTCTCTCGTGTTATGGGACTGAGCCACACAAACAGAACCTTCCAGTGGGTTGTATACCATGAGCACACGCTGTCAGAGAATAACTGCATCAGAACCGTCACCCAGATTTCAGCACGAGTAAGTTTTTTATGAGTTTTAAACGTGGTGTTTAATGCAACAACTATTATTAATGTAATGATCCTTTAGTTTGCATTTGATGAATGCTAATATGCCAGTGAGGTTTTTACTGCTAGAGAGTTTTTACACAGAACAGTCAAACCCATCAAATCCAGTTTTGCCCTGACATTGTTTGTCATGTAGCTAATTTTCTATTCTGGTTCGTTTGTTCCATTCCTCTGTACCTTTAGAGGCTAGAGCTGGAGGTTGAACTTGAATTAATGTCTTTACTTTCAAATGGCATGTACTTTCGAATGGCATGTGATTCTAAAATTACTTTTCATGTTATTTTATTCTTCCAACACCCTTTAGAGTTCAGGAATGTATGAAAACTGGAGATAATGACAAATGAAATGTAGTCAAATATGTAGACACATTCCTTTGTGTTTATATTGAAGTGTCTAATATTCACATTTCTGTTTATTATTCGTATGAACAGGTTCCTCTGCATCGCTCCTCAATACTTCTTCTACAACTTGCCCCCTAGTGAGAGTAAAGAGGTACTGCAGCACATCACAGAGCACAGCTCAGCTGCACCCCCCAAGGGCAAGAGGGAACCCCAGATCCAGAACAACACCACCCATGAAGAACAGCCTTATGAACGCTGTGTCATACAGTGACGATGGAAAAATACATAAAGACATTAACAAGTAAATGGACTTCTAGAGGCATTAGTGAGACTCAAATTAAGGAACAGGAAACGGGTATTTAAATGCTGTACTGCAGTAGCCGCGCTAGTTTGAATGCACGTGAAGCTCTAGAGACTCGCATGTTGTTTCACATGTTGTTCCAAAACTGCAGCTACAAGTTTTGGAGTGTTGTATTTGAAGGAAGAAAAACTAGGATATTTTAGTTACATGGGGAAAATGATAGTAGTGCTGGCTGCATTCTCTGGTTTTCAGGGTTTTTTGTGGTTGCCATTTTTTGTTTGGGTAAAGCAAAATACTTTAAATAGATTAAACTAGATTTCTGTCAATCTGTCAGCCTACATATTTCTACATATTTATTGTAAGCTGGTATTCTGCTAATATATGATTAGAACTTTTATAACAAATCGGCAGTTACACTTTTGGCAGTTACACTTTTGAAATTATAAAAATGTTTACAGAGTGCATCTCTGCATAACTAGAAAGAATTTGTAAGCACTAGAGATTCAACACGTAGTAACCGAGGGATCAGGGCTGTGTTATTACTAATTATTATTAAATGCAATTTGTGGTTTTATGTGGAATCAGCTTTCATGGTGTTCTGTGTGTTTGCCGCAGTTTTCAAAATGCTTTGCAATCCTTTGATAGTTTTAATAGACTGTGTGTAACTATCAATCACGTGTTGAGCATAACAATAAGAAATGTACACGTTTGTATGTAGACATTTACTTGATATCTGTGCCTTTGTCGCGTTGTTTTTGAGATTCCTTTGGGCATATTTTGGAGTGCCCAAAGAAGTGGACAACCCGGCACCCGGTTGGAGTAAAGTGCCTTGATCAAGGGCACTTCAGTCATGGCCTGGCAATTGAACCCACAACCCTCCAGTCACAAGACCAGTTCCCTAATCCCCAGACCATGACTGCATGTATATGTACACCAAGGACTAGTCAAAAACACGTGTACACTGAGGTCTAGTCAAAAACACAGATGTGTACACTGTTCTCCACAAACTGCACTCAGAAAAAGATAAAACGTTTCTTTCTGAGACTCCAGTATCTTGAAGTACGCCATGAAATTTCTTGTTTGTTGGCTTGTTTGGTGTCTTTACAGGTCTGAGTTAAATTCAGGACATGTATCCTCTCACTAATGATGACAAATCTGACCTTCCTTCGGGTCTCCAGGCCATTCTGCCAGGGTACCTGAGAAGCCCGTTTGTACATGCGGCACTCAGCTATATTAGCTGTGGCTCTGAGGACGATTTTAAGTGTAATGACAATGACTGCTGGTGTCAGTGACATTTCAGAGAAGATGAACATCTGTTTGCTAATTAGTGACTGATTCTTTGAGTCTTCTAGCTGCCTGATGAACTAGGGTGAGTTTCCTGACCACATGGTGAGTTTCATGCACTTAGTTTTAGAGGACTGTTTGTTGTAATATGAGCATTCTGTGAAACCCTTCATGCATTACATACCTCTTTATTTATATTATTATTTAACAATTCAGTTGCCCCAGGAGTTAATTATAAAAGGAAAATAATTTGCATTAATCATCAAAGTTGGCCCACTATACATTTGATGATAGACAAGTGCATTGTTTGTCATCACTGTGCACTCTGGAAATGTTCAATGATCAATTCAAAATATTCTAACATATACATAATTGAAAAGTCTCTGTTTAAATTAGTAGGCATAAGAGGTAGCCCATTCAGGCATGATACAAAAATGCATTGATGCCTACATTTGTTTTCCTTAATTCAGTTAATACACTGTAGCTTTGTTTATGGCCTATACTTCTAGGGATATAGCTAAACACATATGTTACAACCATTTCTGAACTCGATATGCCCAATTGTTGTCCACATTTAAATGAAAACATTTTGGATAAATATTTTGGATGAATGTTTTAATTACATTAAATTCTGTTCATATTCTCTTATCTCTGTCCAGTCACAGAGTTCAAATTAAATATTTAACAATGAGTCAAATGATGCAACAAATATGTAAGCTGTTGCAAAAAATAATAAATAAATACAGTACAATAAGTGCAGAACATGTACAAGTGCAAAACTCAAATGGAATTTAAATCAGACTTTTCTGCAAATAAAGAATGTTCATTAAATATTATTTTAATTAATCAATCAATCATCAGTTATTTATATAGCACCTTACACAACCAAAGTTGATCAAAGCGCTGTACACAATGGAATAAAAAATAAACTAGTATGGTCTTTTTTATAAACGTTTTTATAAACTAGTATGGTGATTTAGTCCGTGTGCAGTTGGCAATGATACCATTTGCACATAATTAGATGTTGAAAGCCATCCTAAATAAGTGTGTTTTAAGTTTGGCTTTAAATATTGGTAGATCAGTGATGGAACGTGGAACAGTAGGCAAGGCATTCCACAATTTAGGACCTGCTACTGCGAAAGATCTATCACCCCACTGCTTACACCTAGACCGTGGAACCTCCAGTAGATATTGTCCACCTGAACGAAGATCTCTGCCAGGCTGATGTAACTTTATAACGTCACCTATGTAGGGAGTCCATGGACTGCACAGAAAACAAACAGGATTTTAAACTGAATTCTAAATTTTACTGGGAGCCAGTGAAGAGAGTAAAGAACAGGAGTAATGTGATCGTGCTTGCGAGTATTAGAAGAAACCAGGCAGCTGCATTCTGAACCAGTTGCAGGCGATGAAATTTATAAGATTAGTCTATTTTGATTAATTTTCACTGATACACTTTACTGTCTCTTAATATAAAATATTAGTCAAAATTATACTGCTGGATTAAAACTAAAAAAGTCTGTTTCTTAGCATTTGATTTTCAAATCAAGGCAATTTTAAAACTGTCCACTAGACGGCGCAATGGTGTAACCAGTGTCCTAAAAAAGTTCAATATTGAAGGTACAAAAATAAATTAAAATATCCTGTGGATTAGGAAACTGGAAGACACCACAGAAACATCCTGGCACAATAAATATGTCCATATCTTCATACTACATTTGGTAAAATACTACCACTTGATGTGATGTTAATAGATATTCAAATAGATGTGACATATTCTAAAACTATATACAGTCATATTTTGCAACAGCTATTTCAGTTTAATATATCTAATAACTGATGGACACAGTAATAATTCAGGATTTAAATGAGGTTTATCGTACTAACAGAAAATGTGCAATATGCATTAAAACAAAATTTGACAGGTGCAAAAGTACGGGCACCTCAACAGAAAAGTGACATTAATATTTAGTAGATCCTCCTTTTGCAAAAATAACAGCCTCTAGTCGCTTCCTGTAGGTGTTATTGAGTTCCTGGATCCTGGATAAAGGTATTTTTGACCATTCCTCTTTACAAAACAATTCCAGTTCAGTCAAGTTTGATGGTCGCCGAGCATGGACAGCCCGCTTCAAATCATCCCACAGATGTTCAATGATCTTCAGGTCTGGGACTGGGATGGCCATTCCAGAACATTGTAATTGTTCCTCTGCATGAATGCCTGAGTAGATTTGGAGCGGTGTTTTGGATCATTGTCTTGCTGAAATATCCATCCCCGGCGCAACTTTGTGCCAGGATGTTACGAATATAATCTTGTATGCGGACGATACTGTTCTGTTCACCCACGGAAAAAGTAAAACAGAAGTGGCCATAAAATTAACAGAAGAACTGAAAAAGGTTATGGTCTGGTTACAAAATTGTTGTCTTACACTAAATTTGGAAAAGACAGTTACAATGTACTTTGAAAACAGATACAAATGTTCTAATTATTCAGATATTTATATAAATAGGGAAAAAATAAAAAATGTAAATAGCTTTAATTATTTAGGTGTTACTCTTGACTCATCTTTAACTTTTAAAAATCATGTAAAAAAACTGTGCAAGTCTTTGAATCTTAACTTGGTAAATTTTAGGTATATTAGAGGATCTCTCTCTACGGAGGCATCACATATGTACTTAAATTCTATGATTCTCTCACGTTTTCAATACTGTATGACAAGTTGGTCGCAGGCTAGTAAAACAGTCTTAAAGCCTTTGGAATTAATTTTTAAAAGTGCTATAAAAATTCATGATAAAAAATCTAGACAATATGACCAATGTCATATTCTTTCTAAATATAATTTTCTTAGTTTTGACAATTTAATAATCTATGCAAATATTTGTCTACTTTTTAAAATCATCTATGGAGTAGCTGCGCCTCCTCTAAGAAGGTTTATAACATTGAGCTCAGAAAAAACAGCTCGAGTCACAAGAGCAACCTCAAGAGGAGAGTGCAGCATCCCAAAATATAGGACCTCCTTTGCTAAATCTGCGTTCTCAGTTGTTGCCATGAGTCACTGGAATACTTTGCCAAATGAGATTATAACGTAAAAGTTTCCCAACGTTCGCACATCTGACAAGGAAATGGCTCTTATCCAAACAAGTTTGCACCCATTAGTTACGACGTGTGAGTGAGAGGTTTGTCTGGGAAAGTTTCATGATGTACAGGTGTGTGTATGTGAACAAATTAGTGTTTTGTGATAACTGGAGGATTTTTTGTAAGTTTTATGAATGGTGTAATTGACAGATGAATTTTATATGTTGTATGCCCGTATTTATGTTTAACGGTTTCTGTCATCCACTAAACAGTATTTTTCTGTATTCTGTCTAAACATCAACCTGTCCAGAGACTACAGGTGGAAATTAGCATATTGCTACAACCTGGCACACTACATTTCTCCGGATTTTTAGGTTAATGTATTTGTTGTGCATTGTCTCTGATGAATAAAAAAAAACAAAACAAAACAAAAACTTCAACTTGGTCACTGATTCTTGAACATTATTCTCAAGAATCTGCTGATACTGAGTGGAATCCATGCGACCCTCAACTTTAACAAGATTCCCGGTGCTGGCATTGGCCACACAGCCCCAAAGCATGATGGAACCTCCACCACATTTTACAGTGGGTAGCAAGTGTTTTTCTTGGAATGCTGTTTTTTTGCCACCATGCATAACACCTTTTTGTATGACCAAACAACTCAATCTTTGTTTCATCAGTCCACAGGACCTTCTTCCAAAATGAAACTGGCTTGTACAAATGTGCTTTTGCATACCTCAGGCGACTCTGTTTGTGGCGTGCTTCCAGAAACGGCTTCTTTCGCATCACTCTCCCATACAGCTTCTCCTTGTGCAAAGTGCGCTGTATTGTTGACCGACGCACAGTGACTCCATCTGCAGGAAGATGATGCTGCAGGTCTTTGGAGGTGGTCTGTGAAATGGTCTTCCATTTCCTTACTATGTTCCTCACAGTGGAAACTGACAGGTTAAATCTCTGAGACAACTTTTTGTATCATTCCCCTGAACAACTATGTTGAACAATCTTTGTTTTCAGATCATTTTGAGAGTTGTTTTGAGAAGCCCATCATGATCTCCTATTCAGAGGAGATTCAAATAGGAGAACAACTTGCAAGTGGCCATCTTAAATACCTTTTCTCATGACTGGATACACCTGGCTATGAAGTTCAAAGCTCAATGAGGTGCTTCAATAAGTCATTTAAAAAGTAGTTAGCAGTGTACAAATCAAGAAAATGATAAGGGTACCCATACTTTTGCACCTGTCAAATTTTGTTTTAATGCATATTGCACATTTTCTGTTAGTACAATAAACCTCATTTCAATCCTGAAATATTACTGTGTCCATCAGTTATTAGATATATGAAACTGAAATAGCTGTTGCAAAAACCCAAATTTTGATTACAACAAACGATTAAGATGAATAGGGATGTCCAAACTTTTTCATATGACTGCACCTACAAATGTTTCCCATAAAGCAGCATATGAGCATGTATCTCTAAATATGAGAATACAACAAAAAGCAGTGTATTATATAAACCATTTGATCATATGCTCGTGTTTAATTGGCAAGTAGTAAAAATAGCTTAAATGCACCAATACTCACACAGTGCACATATATACCACACATAAAGCCAAGAGAGCCAAATATATATCTTTCCACTATACACCATACACATATACAGTATAAGACAAAAAGATTTTACACTTATTTAAATGTTAACCTGTGCAAATATGCATGGTTAATATACATGTCACATAGGGCCACGCCCCCCTCTCTAGCTGTCACTCCGGTACTGTTCAATGTGCCTGTGTTCTCCTCGTCTGTTTATCCCGCCCTGTTTCTATGCTTTCCCTCTGTCTGTCACACCCCTGTTGGTGTTCTCTCCTGCTGTCAGTCCTGTCCATGTCTTCTGTGTAACCTTGTTTAGATCCATTCCCCAGTTAGTACGGTCCGTGTCTTCTGTGTAACCTTGTTTAGATCCGTTCCCCAGTTAGTCCAGTCCATGTCTTCTGTGTAACCTTGTTTAGATCCATTCCCCAGTGAGTCCAGTCCGTGTCTTCTGTTGTTCAGCTCAGGTGTTTCTAGTTTGTCTTGATGTGTTTGGTACTTGTACTCCCTGTGTTTCAGTCCCTTTTTGGAAGTCATTGTGGTGGTAATCCTGGTTGTGTGTTTATCTGCCTTGTTCTGAGTTCTTGTATTTGTTTTATCCTCTGTCTTTTGTTGTCCGAGTTATCCGGTCTGGTTGTTAGTTCTTGATTTGTGATAGCCTCGTTACCCTCGTATCCTCTATGTTAGCACTCCAGCTATAAAACCCTGCTCTCCTCAGCATTTGTGTCCGCTTCTTAGCTCTCAGTCGTTACAATACATTTTAAAATGCATTGTATTTATTTCCTTTCTAAGCTTTTTGCCTTGTGGCATTCATTGACACAATCAATGAGGGATTATCTAATGTTTTTGAATTACAATAATGAATGGTTACTGGAGCAAAAAATCTACATGGATTTGGCAAGGGTGTATCAAATATTGCCTAAAATGGAATACATAACCTGGAGGAGCAGTTATGGCCAGTTGACACCTCTGTGAATCACCCCTGATATTGGGTGTAGTCTAAAATCCATGCCCAAAATACAGGTTTTATTTTGAGAAGGGAGAGTCAGTGACACATAAAAATACTGGCTGTAAAATTTAATCATTCATTTATACAACAATCAGCAGGTTGTCCATCACTGCAGGAGATGCTCCATGCGCTGGTTGATAAATGAGAAGCCAGCAAAGGCACCCTGGTCGGTTAAGCCAAACACACCTTTCTCACACATGGACAGGCGGTCATTTAAAAATTCCTGCTCGCAGTCGCTAGAGTCACTGGATGATTTCTGTGGTTGGAGGAGAATGGAAGCAAATCACATGATGAACAGAGGCTGCATTTCAGTATCTGTATTTTTGCAATTTGCTCTATGAGCATACAGTATGAAAAGTAAAAAATAAAAAAAAAACAGGAATGAGAGATGACTGTAAGAAATGGAAAGAAAGCTCATACCACTTTTGGCACGTAAGGGGGTTTGATTTCTCTCCTCTCCAGATCAGCCCAGTTAATGATCTCAAAGAATGAGTGACCTCTGATATTCCCCACAACACCCAGTCTATGAGAAGGGTCTCGCTCAAACAGCTTTGTTCATGGAAGAAAACCAAAAGCAAGAATATTATTCATAATAGAAATATCTCAGTGTGTCTCCTTTCTAAGTGCATAATAGCAGAACTCTATTCATGTCTTGGTTGTGAAGTATTATTAGTATTATTACTATTATTAATGTGTCATCAGGTGTGGTTTTGTGCATGCTTACTCGCTCTAGCAGGTCTCTGGTATCCAGTGTTATACCGTCAGGGAATTCAGGTGTGTCCGCAAGGATGGACTCATAAAGATCATCTACCTCATCACCATTGAATGGAGGCTGACCAATCACCATCCCATACAGGAGCACACCAAATGACCACCAGTCCACAGAAAAAGTATACTGCTGACCCAGAATGATCTACACAGACACACACACATTCAGGGCATACTGAGTTACATTGACATTGCTACAGGTGAGAACATTCAATGTCAAATTAATTTGATGCCATCTCATACCTCAGGGGCCATGTAGTATGGTGTCCCACAGATGGATGTGGCACGATTGTCACCAAAAATATTCTCCTTACACAGTCCAAAATCCGCTATCTTTATGTGACCATCTCTGTCTAGCATGACATTTTCCAACTTGAGATCTCTAATGCAGGAGAGAATTACAAAAATGTGGCAAAAATGTGGTTTAGTAGACAAGAACAGTAAAGGTGAAAGTACAGAATGTCAATTTAGCTTTGTTTGTGTGTGTAACCTGTGGATGACGCCTTTTCCATGGAGGAACTGCAGTCCACACACAATTTCAGCTGCATAGAATCTGGAAGGAAGAAACAAACCAGGAGCCATCAGACCGCACTATAATTACACATACCTACGTTTATATTTATATAAGGCATACAAAAAACATCATTGTGTGTGTGTGTGTTGCCTCACGTGGCTCTGTAGAGGTCAAAGGATCCTTCCTCCTGTATGTGGAAGTTCAGGTCACCTCCAGTCAGGTACTCCATTACGAAGTACAAGTATTCCTAACATGCAGACAATGCCATAAACACTTTGGTATGAGTACAAGCAGAATTACTGACTCAACAATCATTTAAATACCACAGTGATTCCATGAAGTATAAGTTACAGTAAACAGTTGTGACAATGCCTGGTGTGGTTAATTACTGCCTACACAAAAGTGTCCTGCTGGACATCCCATTACTATTGACTGAGAGGTGGAGGAACTGTATAATATAACCTTTCATTTGTTCTTTACTACCTTGGTCTGAAAGGAGGAGTAAAGGTGCGTTAGGAAGGGACAGTCCCAGGCCAGCGCCAGCACCCGCTTCTCCACCATGGTGGACTCTACATCCTCATCCATCAGCACCACATCTTTCCTCAAGGCTTTCAAGGCAAACCACTCCTCACTGCCCTTAAGTTCTGCCAGAAAAACCTGAGCAGGGACCAAGGGAGAGAAATAGACAAACAGACCAGAGTGAAAGAAAACACACACACACACACACATCCATGAAATATGAAGATTTGATGGAATAGTGTTTGTTTGGTCTATTCTTGTGGAGATAGTATTTAATAATAGAAGGGCAAAAGGACAGACATGTAAAAATGATAAGACACAGAGTCAGTGCGTGTGTGGAGGACGCGGGAGCAGTGTGACGGGGAAGACTCTACCTTGCCAAAGGCTCCCTTGCCCAGTACACTGTGGAAGGTGAAGTGCTCCGCAGTGATGAGTGTCTGGTGGCTGATCCGGGACAGGGGGCGAGGACTCGAACCCTCACACAGACCACCATATGGAGACACGTCTACAGAGATATACAGTACATTTTTACACATCCAGACTCACCTGGCTGACTTGGGTGAGTGCCTCAGCCAGTAGTTTCTGGCTGATGCTACACAGATTAGCCACTTTAGATTGGCACTTGTGATGAACATTCATGCCACAGTCCGAGGACATTTTGACAATCAGAAACACAAAGACATACACATATTCTAACCCAACCCATGCACGTAATCTCTCGCTCACCCTCACACTTTCATCTCCAAGAAGAAACATTTGAAGTGAAGCTTAAATCAAAATATATTAATAGTTGTAAGTTCAAGTGCATATAGTTATTTTTTTGTAATAATTTTTTTCCATCATTGGGTGAATTACAAAGGCAGCCCTGCTCTTCCCTACAGAGATACATGTGACACCATATGCCCTGTGGCAGGAGACGCCAGAAGTAATGCAAAGCGTAAGCTCAGAGGGGATAGAGCTTTTTCCATTGCTGCTCCTAGATCAGCATTTCTCAAAGTGAGAAGCCCCACTAGTGGGGCGCATGGGTATTGCAGGTGGGGCGCAAGCAATTGGAAGAAATGAACCTTTTTAAGTTCTGAACCGTTTTAATGCCTGTTCGTCTTGCATAAGCCCCGGATGTTTAAAATGTCTGCGGAACAGTGTGAACCAGGGCTAGATTCGGCCCTTTAATGAATTTGTACCGGTCCAATTACATTCGCCACCCCCCCATTTGTATTTTATTACCATTTTGTTTGGGTTATATGGGACAGGTGGGGCATGGAATAAACAACCTACCAACCTACCACTGCATGTTAGACAAGCCCCTTCACTGCCCATTTTTAAAACAAGTCTTAAAACTCACTTTAATTCATTGGCTTTAAACACAGCATGAGACTGTATATTTTTAGTTTTTACTGCTTTAGTTTAATTCTTTGATTTGATTCCTTTTACCGCTTTAGTTAATATTTTTTATCCATTTTTTGTTATTATTTGTTTTATTTCTAATGTTCTATTCTTATGTACAGCACTTTGTTTCGGCTGCCGTTCTTAAAGTGCTCTATAAATAAAGTTGAGTTGAGTTATATGAAAATAACTATTGAACATGTTGATATCAGCAAATTACAATATGTTAACTTGAGATTCACCTAGAGATGGGTTGTAGGAGACCTCAATCTGATCAAGGCCAACGGGGAGGTCCTCCTCCCAGTCCTCATCCAGAACGCTGTTATTCAAAGGTACTACTGCAAAAATGATTTTTTCAAGAAGCCATAATTAAATATTACATGAAAGTAACAGGTGAATGTTTTTCATCTGAATTGTGTTAATGTGCGCTTGTCTGATATGAATAGCTATTGAACACGTTGATGTCAGCAAATTATGAAATATGTTATCAAATTGATATTCTGTATGAATGTGTCTTGGTCACCTAGAGATGGGTTATAGGAGTCCTTAGTCTCGTCCAGGAGAACGAGGAGCAGCTCCTTACAGGCCTCATCCAGAATACTGTTATTCAGAGAGACCTCAATCTGATCAAGGCCAACGGGGAGGTCCTCCTCCCAGTCCTCCTCCAGAACGCTGTTATTCAAAGGTGCTACTGCAAAAATGATTTTTTCAAGAAGCCATAATTAAATATTACATGAAAGTAACAGGTGAATGTTTTTCATCTGAATTGTGTTAATGTGTGCTTGTCTGATATGAATAGCTATTGAACATGTTGATGTCAGCAAATTATGAAATATGTTATCAAATTGATATTCTGTATGTGTCTTGGTCACCTAGAGATGGGTTATAGGAGTCCTCAGTCTCGTCCAGGAGAACGAGAAGCAGCTCCTTACAGGCCTCATCCAGAATACTGTCATTCAAAGGTGCTACTGCAAAAATGATTTTTTCAACAAGTCCTAATTACATATTACAATGTTTTTTAGCTGAACTGTGTTAATATAAGCATTAGATAAGCAGTAGATATATGCGACATATAGCCTGGTGCGGCTTATACAACATTTTCCATAAAAAAAAAACTTGGTAGGTGCGGCTTATATTGAGGTGCGCTCTATAGTCCAGAAAATACACAACCCATAAAAAATCCCTTTAAAGACTTTTTCTAATCAATAAATATACAAAGCCAAGCAGAAAGACACAAATGTAATTGAATCGTTATTATTTTATTTATATTGAGACTATCACTATTTGTGGACCTAGGTTTGTTGGTATGTTGCCATAGCAACACCACTGACTTCATAAAAATGAACCTGTCAAATTATCAGATTCTTTTTCTATTTTTCACTTATTGGTTTTACCAATAAACACCAAATTCAGCTGTGTTAAAAGAACAAAATAAGCCCCAAAATATGCCCTAAAATAAGGTGTCACCATTGTACTCATTTACTCACTCAAGCCATGGGTGTTGTCGGTCTCCTGTTTTAATTCTGTTCCTCCGTATACCTCCTCTGTGTCTGTGTCCAAATCTTCTTGGGTGCCACAGCACCAGCACCAGAGAAAACTCCTTTTAATATCTTCCCACATCATTGTTTTTACACAGACTGATATGGAATTATACTGTACATGCAATTATATATATACCCTCATTTGTTGTGCCGTCGTTATGACGACAGAGCAGGTATTATGACGTCATGTGTATGTTGTATGTGTATGTTGCATGTTCTTCAAGAGGCTGTGCCTCTTGCCAGGCTGCCATTGCAAATAAGAAAGCTGTTCTTAATGATTTGCCTGGTTAAATAAAGGTTAAATAAAAAAATATAATATATAAAATAAAAAATAAATAAATGTGGAATTATGGGAATATATATATATATATATATATTTTTTTTTTTTATTGAAGTAAAAAAATAATCAATTACAATAAAAATGGCATCAAGATAAAGTACTTTTACCAGTTTGAACGTAGACCACAACAGGTTATTACAATATATTAAAATATAGAATATAAACAAATATTTTTAATATAAATAAACAAAAAAAACCCACAAGAGATATAACTTGTGGACGAGGGATCATCTGAAAGTTTTAGTTCATTAATAGTATGATACAGTTCTATTGCCTGTTTATTATCCATCAACTTCACAGATGCTAAAAAGTGAGCTCTTTTTGAAATGTGAGAAAGGATTGGCAAATCTTTTTAAAATGACATTTGTCACAGTCCTCAGTTTGACTGTGGGGACAGTTAGCGTGTGGGAGCTAGCGGAGAACAATACTGATAGCAGCATCGGAAGACCACTTCAAAAACACCGACGTACAACTCGACCGAAGTATTTCATCATGTTTGAGTCCATGGGCGGTTTGTTAATTAATCACCCTAATTAACAAACCGCCACTTTCTACAACTACCATGGTGGGCGCAGAGGAGCGGACAGGAGAGAGAGAGATGGATAAATCTCTGGTTAATATCACCTACGGTAATGATTTAACAGTCTTATCTCTTCTGTGAACGAGTGAATACAGCACGTACTCGTTTCAGCTGCAGCTCGGTCACTTAGGCTCATATATTCGGCGGATATTTGCGTTTCGCCGCGAAAGAAGGAAATAAAAAAACATTAAACAGGGCTCTCAAGTCTCACGCATTGAGCGTGTGACACACGCATTTGACCGTCTTCACACGCTCACACGCCACACTTCCGATTTCACACGGCGAGAAAAAAAAATCTAGTTTATTTACCTCCGATCCATATCTATCTACCTACATAAGTCATGTGACTGCCACACCATTTTAAGGTGAAATATTAGTTGTGGGAATATAAGCAAAGACGGGTGCGAGTTTCAAGTCATTTGTTGATGTGTTTAATTTGTGTTGTGCTTTAACCTTTTCTTACCTTAGCGCAGCGTGTTCGTTGATTGCAAAAGAAAACATTACCAGTCTTGTCTTTAGCCTTTTATTAAAAAATACACATATGCCTATTAATTAATTTAATACAGAGATCTCTGGAGAGCTCACATTACCTAATCATGTCACCCCATGTGCAGCTCTGAAGCTGTCTGCTCTCTTCACCATTATATATGCTTTCCTCTAAACATAGGAGCTGCACATTCCATAGTTCAACCTACAGCTGTCTCTATTCTGGAAGCGAGGTCTTACTACCTGGCCTCACCACATAAGGCCACAGTGAGCCTTCTCTTACACATCCCATTTTAGCCTACTGCAAACGCATGGAGTATTGGAAGTGGCACACAAGCGCTTACACCGTCATTCTAGCAACTTGATCCTTAATATAATGTAAGCAAAACATATAGTGATTAATAATAGAGATTTGATTAATACTTTATGACTATTCAAAATATATAAATTATGATAAGCTGTTGATTCAATACTGTAATGTAAACAAACTATGAAGGGATTAAGATGACAATCACAACATTTGCCACCATTATTGTCATGCTAGTGTAGTTTGTCTTTTGCATGGATGCAGTTTACAACTTTACGCCCAAAATTGTTTGCTGGTTATTGGTCACATTTATCTAGCGTTCATGGCTAGATCTACCAATAGCATTGGAATAACCTTTTTTCTGTGCTTTTCTGGCCATTTGGCTGAAGTTGAGATTTAGTTCATTACCCCTTGCACCTGTAAAAGTTAGGTTTTCTCTGTTATATTGTACTTATCAGAGTGTACAACACTCTTATATTGTACTTATCGTACAATACTGTAACGTTCTGCACGGGGCAGAACAGGGAGGCGGACACAAACGCTGAGGAGAGCGAGATTTATTAAGGGAAATTCCATAGACAGAGTCGAAGTGACGGGCATGGGTCATAACGGGTAGGCAGTCAGGACACGAAATACGGACAGACATAGCGAACACAACAAGGAAGACTCACGGAACAGCAGCACTGGGGCGAACAGGCAAAACACAGAGAAAAACAAAAAGACCGACAACTAGACCTGGGAGACACAGGGACTAATATACACAGGACTAAACTAGGGACAGGTGATGACAATGACACAGGGGCGTGGTAACTAACAAGGGATTCATAAAACTAACGAGCAGGGCGAGACAAACAGGCAGGGAACACGGACATGAGGGAACCCAGAGTGACAGCTACGAGAGGGGGCGTTGCCCTACGTGACAAATACATAGACATATCCTCAATAATATTTGATAACCGTGACATTGTATATTGTGTTTATTTGTATGTTTGTTCACATAGTATATAACTGAACAGTATTTTTGACACTGGAGCAAAGACCAGTGTTTCAATAACTGACTACATACACAGTGTGGACTGAAGTAGGTGAATAAAAATATATATATTTCCCAAACTATGATGAATTAAAATGTAGTTTGTTATGCTATTGTATTATCATTGTCACTGGCATTTAATTCCCTAAGTCACATTATCACATTAATAATGGCACTGCCAACATTAGTAACCAGAAGCCAGGGAGCTACTTGCTAGGGGTGTGGCGAGCCATGGTATTGGGTTAACGAGATGAAATTTTTCTTTAATATATTAATTTCAAAATTGAAATACATGATTGAAAATATTTTATTTGACTAAAACTCACAAAATGCAAAACAGCAGGTGAATTTTGTAAGTAATCATCTTGCAACAGATGTCAATAAATGTTTACTCTGGTTATGAATTATGTATGGTTCCAATTAACCATATGCAGTAAATACAGAACATTATGCAGGTACTGCAGTCGGTTTTACCATAAACTGAACAACTTCTCTCTTAAGACCTTTCCCTAATCTGAATTCTCTTTTTTTCCATTGGAACTTTGGCTTTATATTTAAAAATGCATAGGATGTGCCATTTTGCGACTGGAGCTTTTAGTGTTCAAGGTGCATGGATTTGACTGTATGCTAATGTTTAGTTTTGAACCTGGTACAGGCTTGTCATCCTGTGTCTTGTTGCTCATCCTATAGTCAAAAACAAGTTTGGGATTCCCAGTGCATCTGAACTGTACATTTTTGATGAAAGTGACACGGCAGTGGAGGAAGACATCCTTCTTGAACTGATGGAGGCCAATCCTGACTTATGCCTGACAGTACGTGACAGTGAGTCTGATGAAGGTAGGTTTTGTTAGAATTTGCATTGTAGTCAGTATAATCATGCTACCAGCATTAGTTTGCAAATGTACGTTTGATTATAAGCATCCCATTCTTGCTATACAAAGCCACAGCTTGCTATGTCAAAGTTGTATATATTTTTCTGAAAAAAATTAACTTTGCAGTTTAGATTATTTTTCTTTCACTCCATGACCCAAAAGTGCATATTTGGTGTACTGTATTTTAACTGTAAATTACTGTTCATAAAATAATGACCAGTATTGTCACGTATGTGTCAGAGTACAAGAGGACATGTTTATTTATTTTTTTAAATTGCTTTTTCTTTAAAGGAGGATTCCGTCCCGTAAACAGAAGGAGAAGTATGCCCTGGGGATCATTACACTTTTTCCTTCACTGAAGGATCCTTTTTCTCCAAAGGGCTATGTAAGTTTAAAATACTTATTTTCAGAAATTATACCAGTTTTACATAGAGACAGAACTCTTAAGTGTCATTAGGGGAAAGCATTGTGCTCAGTTTGAATAGAAGTGAATAGGGAAATTGACTTGTAATGTAACAATAGCTCATTGAGACACCAGGCAGGCTAAGCTAGTTAACATAGCAAGCTCAGTAAAGTTTATCAGATTTTAATCTGTGATAAAAAATCAATGAATGATGGAACTATGTCATTTTTTTTATTAACAGGAGCATTTCTATGATTGCGAAAAGAGCACAGGATATTTAGCATGGCGGCTGAAGACCATGTCCAGGAATAAATCTCAACAATCAGTTAAGGCAACCACAGTGTCACAAGCACAAGGAACAAATCACAGAAGATCAGTAGCATCAGTGCCTGAGCACCTTGATGGAGATGCCTGCCAGGAAGCTCTATCATTTCTTGTTCATTGTCATGATGAACCAAAAGTATTGAAGATGAAGATGTCCTTTGAACATCACCAGAACCTAGTGCATGACTCACAGAGAACGACAGATGTCCTAAAAACATTCCCACGTTTTTTAGATGTCAAAGGACTAGTGAGTTGTGCATTGGTTTTTAAAATCCAGGCTTTCATTTGGTTTGGCTGTTTACAGTGCATTGACCACTGATACATTTGTATGTGTATTTGATCAACAGCTGAATCAAGATTTTGTGCTGCTGTTTGGTGAGGAAACGTCCTCCAGGTTGCTTGAGAAGTGGGACACAACCTTCAAGCCGAAGGTTATCGAAGAGTCCAAACACCTGACTAAGTCAACCGAGCTGCACCGACTTCTAAATGCTGCTGAGAAACATGACACCAGTAAGTAAGATAGTCTTGGTATCTAGTCAGTTGGCTAGTGTTATGTATTTTTTATGTCTAACTGATGGCGAGTTATTGTTTGTGTCTCCCGCCTCATGCAGGCTTTAGAAGAGCTGGACTATCTAACGGCTCTGGATAATGATGGGAACCTGTCTGAGATTGCAGTGATTATGTCTGAGTTGCCTCTGGAACCGCAGATGGCTAAGAGTCTGCTGGCCTCCTGCGAGTTTGACTGTGCGAGTGAGGTGCTAACCATTGCTGCCATGTTAACAGGTAATGTCATTCATTCTAACAGGCAAGAATAATGTGTAAGCCAAGTATTTTCACCCCACTGTCTATCCATCTATACATGAACCATTTTGACAAACCACCTTATTATTGTTTTGTTTTTCTATACATCTGCATATCAGTGACTACATCTTTCATTATAGTGAAACTAATTCATCTGTTTAGTTAGGAGAAAAGATCCTGGTACTGTTTAGTTTTTGTGTTTGGTTGTCAGCATCTTTTTAAACTAGACTCACACCTCAACTGGTAGTACAGGTAGGGCAAGCTAGGACAACACCTAGCAATGTCAGGGGTTTTATTCCTAGAGATATACAGCGTATGTTTGTACTGATATATGTAATTCATGTCAGTTGCTCTGAAAAAAGCATCTGCCAAATACGGAAAACTTAAATCACATTTTGCTATAACATACATTCTATTCTGTGGAGCGGTAGTAGGGCTGCCAGATATGAACATTGAGGTTACCTTCATTAGGACCGGCATTTTGACACCTTATTGAACATGTTGGTTCATGATAAAAAGACACATTTTTCACCCTGCTGTATAAACTGTTTCATCCAGATACTTCTCACTCTATGTAGCTCATGTCAGTGTTGCAGACATGATAAATTAAACTGACTGAATTGACTGAATCCATGGTTTATGAAGTTTCCTATCCTCTTGCAGCTCCATCTTGCTTCCTGGCCCCTCCTCCTTATCAATGTGTACAACGCCTACAAACACAGCCAGCACAGCTCACGTGAGTCACGTGAGAATTAAAACACACCAGACTCATTAACATATCAAACCCAGAATGTGAACTAAATGTGTATTGTTACTAAACATATTCACTTCCATTTACTAAGACCTATTTTATATTTGACTCTTTCAGTGTGTTTATTGAACGTTCTAAGCACCCCAAACATTTATTATATCAAATGTAGTGGTGGGACTTTAACGCGTTAATTTCGATTAATTAATTACAGGAAAACTAACAAACTAAAAAAATTAATGCATTTTAACACATTTAACGCATGAGACACTTTTGCACCATGGAATGTTTCTCAGTGCACGAGTTCCAGACATACAGATTATATGGACGCACAATAAGATGAGCATGATGGAGATGACTGAAGAGGCTACGCTGGTGGATGGGAAATTTAAATATAAGAAACTTCCAGATGGAAGTACAAACACAAATAGTGTTATTTGCACTTTATGTAGGAAGGAGTTCGCTTATCACAGGAGCACTTCCACCCTTCATTACCACCTCAACGCAAAACATGTTGGGGCTAACACGCAGGTCAGTAATGATAACTTAGCTGATAAATGTATTCCTAGTACGAGCAAACAGTGTCGCCAGTCAACACTCGACCACATGTCGGGGTTCAAATTAAGAAACAAAATTGACCAATTCACTGGCGAGATGGATTGCTGTGGACTGTAGAGCGCTCTCTGTGGTCGAAGGCTTAAGTAAGACGCGGCAAGTATGAATGTTTCCGCCGTTCGCGGAGGTTGGACCTCTATTAGCAACAAGAATTATCTTGGTGTGACAGCTTATATTATAGATGATGAATGTGAAGTCGGTTCACATAAGGGTCACTTTGAATGTTGTGTCACCATACCATATCAGTTCTGGCCAAATTTGATGATGTGTTTCTTGTATCTATAATTTTTACAAAGTTTAGTTTCTTAATAGAAATTTTAGATTTTTCTTAGTTTCTTCCATAACCAATACTGATGCATCTTATGTTGCTGTTTGTTGACCAAGCTGACTAGCACTAATAACTAAAACATACCGCAAGCAAGTGTGTTGTGCTACTACAATTCTCTATTTTTAAACCATTCAAAAACTGGAGCAGTTTGTCCTGACAAAGCAACCTGAAACTTCAAACTACAAAGAAAACAGACCAAATCATAATGAACATACATTGACCATTGTAACAAAAAATATGTCTTTTGATATTAATTGTCTTATTTTCTTAAAATAAAGGGAACACATCCAAATAACACATCCTAGATCTGAATGAATGAAATATTCTCATTGAATACTTTGTTCTGTACAAAGTTGAATGTGCTGACAACAAAATCACACAAAAATCATCAATGGAAATCAAATTTATTAACCAATGGAGGCCTGGATTTGGAGCCACACACAAAATTAAAGTGGAAAAACACACTACAGGCTGATCCAACTTTGATGTAATGTCCTTAAAACAAGTCAAAATGAGGCTCAGTATTGTGTGTGGCCTCCACGTGCCTGTATGACCTCCCTACAACGCCTGGGCATGCTCCTGATGAGGTGGCGGATGGTCTCCTGAGGGATCTCCTCCCAGACCTGGACTAAAGCATCCGCCAACTCCTGGACAGTCTGTGGTGCAATGTGACGTTGGTGGATGGAGCATGATATCCCAGATGTGCTCAATCGGATTCAGGTCTGGGGAACGGGCGGGCCAGTCCATAGCTTCAATGCCTTCATCTTGCAGGAACTGCTGACACACTCCAGCCACATGAGGTCTAGCATTGTCCTGCATTAGGAGGAACCCAGGGCCAACCGCACCAGCATATCCCTCCTATCGTCCTTGGGGTCAATTTGACCCCATTCAATGTTTATCATTGAAAAAATAGTAGTTGACTTTTTTTCTTTTACTTCATATTTCATGACATTTCCTAATTTGATGGGGACAAGTGATAAAGCATAAAATTTTCATGATGACTTTTTTTCAATGTGCTGAACACATATTGCACCCATCGGTGGTCCTCAGGGGTCAATTTGACCCCAAGCTGTTTTAACTAGATTTGTATGAAAAATTCAAGATAAATTCATTCTAATTGAAAAGTTTGGCCTGATGGTGGCGCTAGAGGACAGGTCAACTCACAGATTTTCAAGGGGCTATTTATGTATTCAACAAATAAATAAAGTGCCTGTCCAGGGCCGGTGTCAGGACATAGGCTATACAGTGGGGGGGGCGTCAGAAAATTTTGGGGTGGCGAATGTAAATGGTTGACCTGGAGGGGGGGGGCAATGTAAGTTGTTGACCGTGGGGGGGGGGGGGGGGGGGTGGGTGGGGGTGGTGAACATAAGTTGTTGACCGAGGGGGGGGGGTGGTGGCGAACGTAAGTTGTTGACCGGGGGGGGGCCGAGTGGTTGAGGGGGCGCCGTGTAGCGATTGTTGTAAAATAAATGGGTCTTATTATTTACATTGAGGGGGCGGGGCACATCACCTGGGGGGGGGGGGGGGGGGGGTTATAAATTGTTGACCGAGGGGGGGAACGTAAGTTGTTGACCGAAAGGGGGGGGGGGGGGGGTGGCGAACGTAAGTTGTTGACCAGGGGGTACCGGGCAGGTGAGGGGGCGCCGTATAGCGATAAATAAAATAAGTAAAACAAATGGGTCTTATTATTTACATTGAGGGGGTGGGACACATCGCCTGAGGGGGCAACGCCCCCATTTGCTCCCCCACCCCCCCTGTGGGGCCGGCCCTGTGCCTGTCCCAAAAATGTGGTCAACAATATTCTGTAAATCATTTTCTAGAGTCAAATATCCCTGGGGTCAAATTGACCCCAAGGACGAATCGTGTAGTAGTATATTTGAGGATAATAGGACAGATATGGTCTGACAAGGGGTCTGAGGATCTCATCTTGGTACCTAATGGCAGTCAGGCTACCTCTGGTGAGCACATGGAGGGCTGTGCGGCCCTCCAAAGAAATGCCACCCCACACCATTACTGACCCACTGCCAAACCGGTCATGCTGAAGGATGTTGCAGGCAGCAGATCGCTCTCCACGGCGTCTCCAGACTCTGTCACGTCTGCCACGTGCTCAGTGTGAACCTGCTTTCATCTGTGAAGAGCACAAGGCGCCAGTGGCGAATTTGCCAATCCTGGTGTTCTCTGGCAAATGCCAAGCGTCCTGCACGGTGTTGGGCTGTGAGCACAACCCCCATCTGTGGACGTCGGGCCCACATACCGTCCTCATGGAGTCGGTTTCTAACCGTTTGTGCAGACACATGCACATTTGTGGCGTGCTGGAGGTCATTTTGCAGGGCTCTGGCAGTGCTCCTCCTGTTCCTTCTTGCACAAAGGCGGAGTTAGCGGTCCTGCTGCTGGGTTGTTGCCCTCCTACGGCCTCCTCCACTTCTCCTGGTGTACTGGCCTGTCTCCTGGTAGCGTCTCCAGCCTCTGGACACTACGCTGACAGACACATCAAACCTTCTTGCCACAGCTCGTATTGATGTGCCATCCTGGATGAGCGGCACTACCTGAGCCACTTGTGTGGGTTGTAGAGTCCGTCTCATGCTACCACGAGTGTGAAAGGACCACCAACATTCAAAAGTGACCAAAACATCAGCCAGAAAGCATAGGTACTGGGAAGTGGTCTGTGGTCCCCACCTGCAGAACCACTCCTTTATAGGGGGGGTCTTGCTAATTGCCTCTCATTTCTACCTGTTGTCTATTCCATTTGCACAACAGCAGGTGAAATTGATTCACAATCCGTGTTGCTTCCTAACTGAACAGGTTGGTTTCAAAGAAGTGTGGTTGACTTGGAGTTATATTGTGTTGTTTAAGAGTTCCCTTTATTTTTTTGAGCAGTGTATATGTTCTGAGAAAATCAACAAATCAATGAATTGCAGAGTGTTAAATACATTTAAAAAGCACACATATTCACTTAACTATTTTGCTATATTCCAGAGCAGTGGAAGCGACAGCATAATTTACAGAATAATTTAATTACAGAATAATTCAATTATTGTG